>NW_024100742.1:0-219990 GCF_016161935.1 Mauremys reevesii
ATTTCATAGCAGAAGCTTAATAAACTGTCATGAGAGCAGGCACTGACAAGCATGGGAGTGATTGCTATGAGAGCTCTTTGCAGAAGAAACCCGCACCCTCTCTCTAATGGGGAGGGGAAATGTGCTTTTATCTCACTCCTGCAGCAAAGGGATATACAAAAAGCACATCATATTCTTCAGTGTGTGGAGAGCAACCAGACCAGAAGGGCTGCCTGCCTGGGTGGAGGCTGCCAGCTGAGCAGTGGGATGCAGGCTGCAATACCAGCAACCGCTCAACAGGATTTTAAAACATCAAACCAATAGACAGGAACTGCGGAGGCTGGTGATGTCACCAGAGGGGGTGGAGTCTCCGGGGAGCTGGCTGAAGATGACAGTTGGAGAGCAGCCCTCAGAGATTCATAACTCCCAAGCCAGTGGCGGCCATTGTGACCCTGCTCTCCTGCATAGCACAGGCCCAAACACAGTGCCTAGGGCAGCTCTTCTACAGAAACCCCAATGCTGATTTAAAGCTCCTCAGTGAGGGGAATGTGCCTCTCTCAAGAAGGGGAGACCTGGGAACGTGACAGGGCCTCAAAGGGCACAGGGAGCCAGAGGGGCAGACAAAAGGTGTGGCTGGACTTGCCTGAAAAGGGGAGCTAACTTAGGAAGGGATGGTAGAGCTCTGAGGAGAGCTCAGCTTGGTGTCCTGAGCCCCAGATGCTCCCCACAGAGGTCAATTGTGGTGGGCTTTGGAAGAGAGTGATTCCTCAGAGAAAGTGAGGGACTTCCAAGGCCATCCCAGTACCCCAGTAGCAAGGGTTGGTGCTGAGAGATGACATCAGACATGAATATTTGTAAATAATGAAGAAGCTCAAGCTAGTCTTAAAACAGAGTAAGATGAGTGGATTCTGTGAATACAAGTATTCCTTTCATGCTTCCAGTTCCATGGTAGATTATATTTAGTCCTAGCATAATAAACATGAGCTGTTATTTTCACTAAAACTAATCCTGGTCTGTTCTGCTAAGTTAGACTCCTGACTGCAGCTTCCCAAAGTGACACCACATAATAATTATCACATGCAAGAGTGTAGCTCTGGGTTTTCCAGTTCCTGGGGACAAAAGCCTAAAACTTTAGACTCCAAGTCTAAAAGAGACAAGGCATGAATACTGGATGGTGGCAGAAATGGTACCAGATAGAATCACCAAATATATATGAGTCAGCTGTTCACCAGAGGGGTCATATACTGGACCTGTATATACTTGTGTGATGTTGTGTTTTAATTTTTTGGGGTCAGTGGTGTGACAACATTGTCAGGGGAGATTTCCTGTCAGGAAACAATTTCACCATAGAAAGCTGGTGGATTATCACTGCCAGGAACAGGATTATATCACTAGGGGAAGTTCTGACAGATAGGAGAAAGTGAAAGCAAAAGGTTCTGGCTGGAAAAGTTAGCAAACACTCAGTCTGAGGTGATGCTAACAGAGAAACTTAGTGGATGAGTCAAGCAAATTTCCTGAGGCAGCGGTCAGGCCTGAAGGGGTCAGGGACTTTCAAGATGACAGTTGGAAGGTCTGGTTAACTGACTTGGCCAGTGACCATTGGGAATGTGAATATAACAGTTGAAAGGACCGTTTACTTGATTGACCAGCAATAGGGACAGCTGGAATGTGTGAAAATTAAAAAAGCAGGGGAGTGAAAATTAAAAAAGCAGGTTTCCTAGGCGAACCAAGAACAGTGGATGTCTAGGCATTTGAGACTCTTGTTATCTCATGCTGGATCCCTGAAGTTCTCCTAGGCCTAGATGAGAACACCCTGGACACCCCTCCCAGGATCATGCAGTCCCTAGAAATGCCCTCACCTACCGCTTTGTTCTGGGCCCAGCTCACTCCTGGATCACCTGCACCTTTGCAGGTTCCAGGCTTAGCTTTCTGCTGCTCATGCTAAGTCCCAAATAATACATCTCAGACCTTCCAAGTTGGCACTTGCTGGTTTTGATTGAGAGTCCCATCACCCCTAACCTCTGTAATACTTGTTTGATGTGGTTCAGGTGTTCACCCTACGTATCACTAAATATGGCAATGCATCCATACAGGCTGCTGTGAAGCCTGATGTCCCTTCCAGAATTCGATTTACCATTCTCTGAAATATCTTGGGTCCATTTTTTAGGCCAAAAGCCAATACAAGGAACTCGTATTTGTCACAGTAGTCTGGTGTCAGAGGTAACTGCCAGCACCCCTGAGACCTTACTAAAAAGAGAATGCCTGATACAGTTGTACAGACAGGGAATCGTGACAGGGCTTTTGAATATATTTTTGAATATCTGCCATGCTCCAGCACTACACACTCTGGACTATAGTCAACAATTTGTGTACATTTAAATGCATCTAAGTTTGGGTTGAGGGCAGTTCTCAATCAAGTAAATTCAAGGGAGAGGGAGCACCCAGTGGTTTACTTGAGCAGAAAGTTTCAACTGTGAGAGGATATGCCATTGTAGAAGATGAATGCTTAGGCATTGTATAGGCACTAAAGAAGTTAATGAGATGTTTGTATGGGAGGCAGTTCATAGTGATGACAGAGCATAACTCACTATCATGGTTGCACTGGGTATGCAGGGATAATGCAAATCTCTTACAATGGAGCATAGTCCTGCATCAATACTCCTTTATCATACAGCACCAGAAAGGAGCAAAGAATGCAAAAGCAGATGGACTGTCATGGCAGGAATGCTAGGGGCATTATGGAAACATCGCAGCATTGGGTGCAAGCTTGAGATGGTCATCCAAGAAAGGGGGGAAGTGTGAAGGAACTGCTAAGGGGGAGGTTGGAACTTCTAGGCAGTTTGGTCATTGTGACAGTTGGAGATTGGATCTCAAGAGAAAGGGAAATCTAGGTATGGTGACAGGGAACAGGGCCAGTTAGACTTGCCTGGAGAGGTGGGTTAACTTGAAAAGGGTTAGTAGAGCTTTGAGGAGGGAACCTTAAGAGAGCTCAGCTTGGTGTCCCTAGCCTCAACTGCTCCTCACATAGAGAGATCATGGGGAGTTCTAGAGGAGAGAAAGTTCTCAGAAAGCGTGAGGGACTCCCAAAGCCATCCCAGTAACCCGCCACAAGGATAGGTCACAGTACACAGACAGATAGGTCACAGTACAAAATGTATGCCTATTTGTAAATAACTAAGAAACTCAAGCTACTCTTAAAACAGTGGTTTCTGTGAATAAAAGTATTTCTTTCATGCTTCCAGTTCCATGGTAGATTATATTTAATCCTAGTGTAATAAACAAGATCTGTTATTTTCACTAACTCTAAAACTAATTCTGGCCTGTGCTACTAAGTTATTTTGACCCTTGACTGCAATTTCCCAAAATGACACTACATAATAATTACCACATGCAAAAGTGTATTTCTGGGTTTTCCAGTTGCTGGGGCAAAAGCCTAAAACCTTTTAACTCTAAAGGAGACAAGATGTGACTACTGGATGGTAGAACTGGTACCAGATAAGGAGTCATTAAATGTGTGTGTCTGCTACTCACTGGAGGGGCAGCAGGCGATCACAAACCCACATGAGGACATGACACAAAGACAATCCATCAGCTCCCATCAGGTGTTTGTTTTCACACTGGATGGGGGACCCTAGATAGACCATAGAAAGAAAGGGTGGTATTCTCCAGGGAAAATTACTGGAGCTTCAGTCTCTACCCCCACCTCCACACACAGAGGACTTTCTGAAGATGACCCCACTCTCAGGTAAACAATCCATCGCAGGGTACGTCTACACTACGGGATTATTCCGAATTTACATAAACTGGTTTAGCAAAACAGATTGTATAAAATCGAGTGTGCGCGGCCACACTAAACACATTAAATCGGTGGTGTGCGTCCACGGTCCGAGGCTAGCGTCAATTTCTGGAGCGTTGCACTGTGGGTAGCTATCCCGTAGCTATCCCATAGTTCCCGCAGCCTCCCCCGCTCCTTGGAATTTCCGGGTTGAGATCCCAGTGCCTGATGGGGCAAAAATCATTGTCGCGGGTGGTTCTGGGTAAATGTCGTCAGTCACTCCTTCCTCTGGGAAAGCAACGGCAGACAAGCATTTCGCGCCTTTTTTCCCTGGATTGCCCTGGCAGATGCCATAGCATGGCAATCATGGAGCCTGTTTTGCCTTTTGTGACTGTCACCGTATGTGTACTAGATGCCGCTGACAGAGGCGATTCAGCAGCGCTACACAGCAGCATGCTTTTGCTTTTGCATGACAGCAGAGATGGTTACCAACCATACTGTACCATCTACCATACCATAAATTGGTAATAAGATGATCATGGTTACCAGTCCTTTTGCACTGCACCATTTGCTGCTGTCATAAGTGCCCCTGGCTGAGATCAGCCAGGGCGCAAAGTTAAATTGGGAATGACTCCCTGAGTCAATCCCTCCTTTTTGGTATCTAAAAATAGAATCAGTCCTGCCTAGAATATGGGCAAGTGTACTAGAGAACCACTGTATCATAGAACCAGAGAGCACAGCTGCTCTGTGTCAGATCCTGCAGAAATTATGAGCTGTATGCTATTCACAGGGGGTGCTCCTGCAACAACCCCACCTGTTGATTCCATTCTTCCCCCAGCCTTCCTGGGCTACCGTAGCATTGTCCCCCCACTTGTGTGATGAAGTAATAAAGAATGCAGGAATAAGACACAGTGACTTGTTAGTGAGAAATGAGTGGAAGGCAGCCTCCAGCTGCTATGATAGTCCAGACAGGACATTAAGCAGTGTGGAGAAGAGGAGCCCAGCATCCCACTGCTAATCCAGGGGCAATTGAATCTTTTCTTTACACATGAAGGGTGGGGGCTGATGGAGCTCAGCCCCCTGTTGCTATGATGAGGACGGTTACCAGCCATACTGCACCATCTACCAGGAAAAATTAGGAGCAGGCACCTTGATTGACCTAACTGATGCTAGTTGGCATGGTTACCAGTCCTTTTGCACTGCCCCATGTGCCAATAGGCTGATGATGACAATGGATATCAGTCATATTGTACCATCAGCCACCCATGGGGGGGGGGGGAGCAAGGATGTTGGTGTTGAGTGCTGCAGCATCGCGTCTATCTGCAGCATTCAGTAAAGATAGGGTGACATGTAAAAGAGTCAAGAGAGGATTGTTTTCCCTTTCACTTCTGGGGGTGGGTGGGGGGGTGCGTAAATTGACGAGCTATGCCCTGACCCACCGCGGACACTGTGTTTGACCCTAGAAGCATTTGGAGCTCAGCCAAGAATGCAAATGCTTTTCGGAGACTGCAGGAACTGTCGGATAGCTTGAGTCCTCCAGTCCATGAGCGTCCATTTGATTCTTTGGCTTTCCGTTACACTTGTCACGCAGCAGTGCGCTGAATCCCTGCTATGGCGTCTGTCTGGAGATTTTTTAAAAATGATTTTGAATTTCGCCTTCCGTAACGGAGCGCTGATAGAACAGAATTGCCTGCCCTTACAGCAATCACATCCGCATGGTCCATGCGGGAGCTCTTTCTTTATTTTGATTTTTAACTGCATCGCCACACGTGCTGATCGGAGCTCCACGCTGGTCAAACAGGAAATATTCAAAAGTTCGCGGGGCTTTTCCTGTCTACCTGGCCACTGCATCTGAGTTCAGATTCCTGTCCAGAGCGGTCAGTGGTGCACTGTGGGATACCGCCCGGAGGCCAATACTGTTGATTTGCGGCCATACTAACCCTAATCCGATATGGTAATACCGGTATTAGTGCTACTCCTCTTGTTAGGGAGGAGTACAGAAACCGGTTTAAAGAGCCCTTTATATCGATATAAAGGGCCTCTTAGTGTGGACGGGTATGGCGTTAAATCGGTTTAATGCTCCTAAAACCGGTTTAAACGCGTAGTGTAGACCAGGCCTCAGATGAGGCCAGTATTGATGGAATAAGTGAGGGATTAGTTCTATGAGGAGAGAACATTTCTCCACTACTCTAGGGAGATTCCCCTACGAAAATAGTGGGGGTGGGGGCAAAGCATGCATATCATTCTGCCATCATATGGCAGGCAATCAGGAGTCTGGGAGATGAGGGGTTGGTTTGTCCTGGAGCAAGTAGAGTTGAAAAGCAGAAAAGGGTATCAGTGAAGATGTATAAAAGACATGATCTTTACTTATGGTTATTGTTGAAACATCCTGCAGGAAACAACATTGTCCAGGTCCCAGGACACCTTCTCTAGGTATGCCCAGAGCTCTGCTTCACATCCTCAAGCTGGAAGGGTTTCACCCCATAGCTTCCTTATAGGACATGTAGAGTTCCACTGTGGCCAAGGCAGCTAATTCTCCTGTGTTGTATCAACTAGGCAAGGTACTAACAAACTTCAACAGGACTTTATTTTTACAGTCGAAACCTCTTTACCAATCTGCTGCTGCACCCTCTGTAACGCTCACTCTGCCTCCTCAACTCCTCCCCCTCCTTCCTGTTTCCTGTCCTTTCAGACTCCCAACAGCCAGTGCTCCCAGTTCTAATAATACAAGCAGCATCTAAACACCACATCCTGGAGGCTCTTTGGGGTCCCAGGACTCAGGGAAGACCATTCATTGACAGGTCCTGGGCCCAGAGGTTACAAAAGGCTCTAATGGCTCTTTATGGAGCAGGACTCACTGCAAGGCCCATGCCATATTAGGAATGTATCTGTGTGAGAGCATGGCATGCTCCAAAGTGTAGCTCACAGAGACCATATGGGACTTACCACTGCTCCCAGGAGTAAGATCTCCTGGAGCTCAGTCACTAGAGGCCTGGGGCTTTTGGAGCCGACAGCCCAAGATTTGAGTGCCCTTCCATGAGTAATTTCTCCAGTAATGGTCTGGCATCTGCAGCTCATGGGTTTGTTCCACACTTCAATTTGACAAGGGCAAGGTGACTCTGTCAGGTCCCATTCCCATGAGCCTTTCCTATGGGACAGTAATGACTCCCTACTCAGACTCTCGGGTATCAGCCAGGGAGACAGCGCTGGGACCCGAGTCCCTAGAGGTACAATCCTGTGTTAACTCATCCTCCAAAGGACTGTCTTTATGACTAGGGCTGAAAGAGGAACTCCACATGCTGGGAATGAGTAGCAAGTTCTTGTCCTGGATCCAGGATGCAGCTGCTGCAGGGAGCTCCTGTGCTGAGCTCATGCAATTCCCTGGCTAAGTGCCCTCACCTGCCCCACCCTGGCCATGTTCATGTAGGTCAGGAGCTGGGTCTCCTGGAGCCCATCCTTGCTCCACAGCTCTTCGGCCTCTTGGATGCTCAGCCCTGGGGGATAGAGAGACATGGATCTGATTTGTCGTTCCAGTTTTAGTGCCTGTTTCCTTCCATTCCCATTGGTGGCAGCTCAGTGATCGGGTCCTTTGCTGCATTCATGGCCCAATGGAAGAGCAAGGCTCCTTCCAGGGGTGGAGTATCCAGGGGGGTCTAGTCTGTCCATCACAGGAATCATGTGGCCCCTACAGTCTTTAGGCTCTGGGATTGGCTCCCTAGAATGATGGGGCCAAATGCTGAACCCTCCTGCTCCCACTAGGATCAGGCTCTGGCCCTCAGTACCAATTGGCACCACCCCCAGCCTGGTGTCCCTACACTGTGCCCATGCTACTACCCCCTCCCTTCACTTTGGCTCCTTTTCCTCCATGTCTCTCAGCAGGTCCTTTCCTGCCCTCTGCCCAGCTGGCAGACCCGGGGGGGGGGTCATTTCCCCAGGGTGGGGGGACAGAGATGGGCTCTGGGGTAAGAGACCTGGTTTCAATAGCACTTTTCCTCACATTCGCCCCTAATGCAGAGGGAAGAGATGAACTCATCATCTAGCTGGAGTCAGTCTCAGATGAGGGGGCTCGTGTCTATAGGGTCCCAATGCACAGCTGGGATTCCTTGCTGCTCCAGTGCAGCAGCAGCTGGTACAGCTGGTAGATCTCCTCCCTGGCCTGCCAGCTGATGTCCTTTGCTGGGTTTTGGTGTAGAGACCCAGCTGTGCCACGAGGTGCCATATCCGGGGGAACTTGGACCAGTTCTAGTGGAAGGAAGAGGAGGGGGGAATCCATGAGCATTTCACCTTCAGCTCCCAGTCTCTTCTGGGCCAGGAGTCTCTCTCCTCCCAGGCCCTGTGTAGGGGCACATGGGGAGAGGAGCTAGAGACCTAATTCCCTCTGCCTTGAAAGGGAGCCTGGAGCAGGCACTAGGCAGGGCTCTGCATGGTGACTCATTCCCCCAGCTGCTCCAGGATGACAAGAAGAGCACAAGGTCAGGCACAAGCAGGCTGGAGTGGCTGTCCTGACAGCCCCCTCGGGACCTTTGCCCCCATTCAATCCCCCTGTTCCCTGCCCTCTGACCACCCCGACCCCTATCCATCCCCCCACCAACCCACCGAACTCCCCTGCCCTCTTCCAACACCCCCTCCCTGCTGCCTGCCCCCTTACCGCACTGTCTGGGGCCGGGGCCTGGTCCGCTTGGCTGGGACCGGGACTGGGACCGGTGCCGCGGGGCCCGACTCCCCAGGCCGGGCCGGGTCTGCTCAGCTGGGACTGGCGCTGCGGGGCCTGACTCCCCAGGCCGGGCCAGGTCGGGCCGGGTCTGCTCGGCTGGGACCGGCGCCATGGGGCCTGAGCCGGGCCGGAGCCACTGGGGCCAGAGCAGGGGGTGCTTAGCCGGGACCGGGCTGGGGCGCTTGGCCGGGGCCAGGCCAGGACCAAGGGGAGCTGCTCAGCTGGAGCCAGACAGGGCGGCGCTGTGCCTCCCTGGAGCCCTCCTCGCGCCCCCCAGCCCCAGCATGGGGAATGGGAGGGGGGTCAGAGCAAGGAAAGAGGGGAGGGGTATGGGAGTGAGGGGAAGAGCTCATGCCCCAGATGAAGGAAGTTTGGGGTCAGAGGGAAGGACCCTGCTCCACAGAGAGGGGAGAGAGTTCTTTCAGCGACAGGGGCCTCCATTTCCCCTTCCACTAGCCCCCCCATTTACAGTGAGACAGAGCAGTACCTGCAGCAGGGAGCGGGAGTTGCTGAACATGGGAGGGCATCAGATGAGGCCCAGTCCTTGCAGCACCTCAGGCACCTGGTGCAACTGCCGGATGCTGCGGAGCTGACCCATCACCTTGGCGGTGACGTCCTCCAGCTGCAGGGGAAGGAGAACATGTCAGAGACTGAGACACTGCCCAGGAATCAGGGAGGATTAAGGGCACCTGGAACCAGCACCATTTCCACCCAGCAGCTGCTGATGTCTGAGTGGTGGATTCACCCTCTTGATCCCAGGATGGAGGCTTCTTGTCCTCTCTGGTGACCTCCAGTGCCAACCCCCCTCCTTGTAGGGTTAGCTCCTGCCGCCTCCCCCTCAGTGCCCCTGACAGCTGTTCCACCTCCAACCCACCTGGGGACACCGCTCAAGTTCGTAGAACCCTCTCCTCCACCCCTACCCCCATCCCCACCCAGGTAGGGCAGGAGGGATTCTGACAGCAGTGAAGTGGCCTGCGGGGAGGTTGAGACCTTTCCCCAAGTCACCCCAGTGACAAATGCTGAAGCCAGAGGATGGCAGCCCTGGTGAACGGGGCAGGTCAGCAGCCCCTGCTGACTGAATCCTCCCAGTCTCTCTAGAGTGGGTCCAGCCCTGCCAGCAGCAGGACAAGCTTCCCCCACCCATGTGCCCCAGAACTGCCTGGCCAGTCGCCATCACCCATCAGTCCTTGGCCACCCAGGCTGCCAGTGATGGGAGCAACTCTGGGTAGTGGCTGGGATGACATGGACACTAGGCCATGGGGAAATGGGTGCAGCTCTGTGGGGCAGGAAAGGTTCACACAGGGCACTTAGGGGACTCTCCTGCCCTTCCCAGGAGTGAGAGCAGAGCATCATGTCCTAAGAACACAAGTCCATGAAGTCCACAAGTCCTCACGAGGCTCCTTGCTCCCAGGCCAGCAAATGGTGATAGGATGGGAATGAGGCCTGGGCCCCGCCCCAATCTCCTGAGTCGAATGCAGCTGCTTACCGTGTCCCCCAGCAGTTGCTCGGCTTCCCCCAGGATGGCGTATGTGAGGAGAAGCCCAGCCTGGCTAATGCACAGCAGGGGGTTGTAGATCGCTGGCACGGCTGTCTTGAGGAAGCAGTTCCTCTGCCCCGCAGAGAAGAATTTTCCAAAGACCTAAAACCAACAGGACAGGAGGCTGTAGCAGATTGCCCAGAGCCAGCCTCCAAGCCCTGGAGATAGAATGGCCTCAGCGTCTGGTGCCCCAAAGGGAGGGTAAGAGAGCTGCTGTAGCCAAGGCCGTTCATTCCCCAGGAGGCTTTCAGAGTCCCATGACTCAGGGAAGCCCCTTTATTAAAAGGTGGCAGATGCTTAGGGAGCAAAGCCTCCAGTGCCTCTTTCTGGAGGGCAATTGATCGCAGGGGCCATGATGGGCTGGAAATAGATCTCTAATGTGGGTGAGCAGGGCCCACTCTGCTGTGCAGCACACCGAGATGATAGGGGACCCTGTATTGTTTCCAGCAGAGAGATCTCCTGCACCTCAGTGGCTAGAGGAGTGTGGTGGGGGAGGAGGGGTTGGAGCTGACAGACCAAAGGTCTATTCCCCCGAAATTAGTGATTTCTCTAGTAGCTGGGTATGGCATCGGCAACTCCTTGGTTTCTGCCAAAGGGAATCCAATCTGCAACCTGACCAGGATAAGGAGACTCATTCCCAGTCCCCATCACAGACACTCCTAGGAAACTTTTCTTCTGCTGCAGCAATTCAGCTTGTGGGAGGCAGGACAAGCTCACACAGTTTCTCTCACGTGGCGTCTATAGAGCAGCATTCTGTAGATGCACTTGGAGATCCAGGAGCCATTCCAAGGCCTCCTCTGTGATGTTGTGGAAATCACCCATTTCACCTTTGACTCCAATCTGGGGGCACTGGGTTATGGTGTGTTCCAAGGTTTGGATGTTCTCACCACAGCTGTGAGACAGGGGGCCAGGAGGTCTTTGATTTTCTACTTGTGCAGCAAGTTTCTCTAGGAAGGAGCGTGTGCCTCTTCTCTGAGAACCATCTCCGGAAACTCATGGTGTGTGTGTGTTGGGGGGGGGGCGGGGGAAGGGAGGGGTTCAGACTCTCACTCCCCAAGACAACCAGGGGCCCTGTGGTTAGTGTTCAACAGAACCAGGCAGAGCTCTGGCTTGACATCCCAGCTCCTTCCTCTGTCCCTCAAGAAAGCAGGACCTGACACTGCATTGCACTGACCTCCCCATCCAAGGACGCCCCACTGGGGACCCAGTTAGGAGGACAGAATAGAAAATGGATCTGCCAATCTCTCCTTACCAGCCCCCAAAGAGTTAAGGTAAAATTGGTTCCCGCCCCTCCTTATGGGACTCACCTCCAAGATGAAGTGGAGCCTGTCTGTGTCTGGGGACTCTGCCAGCAGGTTCCCCAGCATGGCATCCAGGAGCTCTGGTGTGACTGTGTGCAGAGCCTGCAAAGCATGGGTCAGAGTTAGGGAAACTGGGCCAACACCTGCCACAGGATGGGAAGAGGGGTCTCTGGGAAGCACTGGTGAGACTCCCAAACACATCTCCTGGCCTCTCTCATTCACGTCCCACTGAAGACAATTAGCAAGGATTGATGACACCTGGATCTTTGATCCGTGAGCTTAGCAGGTCTCTGCAGAGGACCTTGTAGGCGGAAGAGTAGGAAACAGCCAAGTTGCTATGGATGGAAGCTGAGCTGCTGGGCAAAACACGGCATATGGAAAAGAAAGAAAGAAAGAAAGAAAGAAAGAAAGAAAGAAAGAAAGAAGGGGGTAATCCTCTGGAGGGAAGGATCCAACCCTACAGCTTGTGCCATCTCTGCCTACCCCACCCCTAAATCTGGAGCTCCAGCAAATCAAGGGAGCAGGGACAAGGACCACTCTGGAAGAGGCGGAGGATGTACCTGGATGTCTCCGTGCCCAGGGTGAAGACCGAGCCAAGGGCAGCTTGCAAGAGGCGGGACTCTAGCTCAGGCTCAAGGGCTGGTTTCATGGTGCTGGCAAGAGAGAGGAGCTGGTATTAGACTGTGCAGTGCGGGGGTGGGACTGTCGCCAACACGGACACGAAACCACAGGGCTACAGGCACAGGCTGGCGAGAATGGAAACTGAGGCACTGAGCTAGGGAATGACAAGGCCGAGGCGTCACAGACAGACAGTGGCATGGCAGGAATAGCGCCTGGTCCCTGGAGCCTGCTGCCCCTCCTGTATCTGAGCCCGGGAGTGAGCCCCTCCCCAAGGCCCCTGCAATGTTAGTGGAGTGAAAAGAAGAGCCCAGCCAGGAGAGAGTGACCCTTCCCGCCCCCCCAGCTCTGCCAGAGGAGCCACTCCTGGGAGATGAGCGACCTGGGAGTGGGAGGGGCAGTGACTCCCAGCCTGGGGCCTGAGCAGCACTGGGGTGAGGGGAGCCAGCGGGGGGCAGGTGGGGGGAGGGGAAGAGGGGGCTGTCTCGGTACGTGAGGTTGCCCACAGCAGCCAGGCAGCTGGCGAGGATCTCGCTGGGTGCAGAGTCTTTAGGAAGCTCCTCAATGAGCTCCTGTGAGATGCGAAGGAGACAAAGGAGCATGAGGGATTTGGGCCCTGCTGACACCTCCCAGTGAGGAGATGACACAGTCAGTGCCCCACATGGCCAGCAGGATCCCCCACTACCTCCCGCTCCTCCCATTTCTTCCTGCCCAGCAAACTGGTCCCCTTCCAGGATTCCTGCCCAGCTCAGTCCCAATCCCCTTCTTCCCTCCTCCCTGTCAAACCTGCCCCCATTCAGCACCATCCCCACGACCGAGCTGGGACCATGTGATTCCTTGTCCCCCAGTCACAGCTGCCCTCCAGCCCCACAATTCCCCCACTGCCCAATCTCACAATTCTCCCTTCTCTTCTCCCCGCATTCAGCCCCAGCAATCCCTGCCCTCTGCTGCCCCCGCCCACACCCCCCAGCCCCCACCCATTAGCCCGTGCATACCCGGCCAATCCCACGTCTCTCTCCCCGCTCCAGCTGCCGGATCTCACTCACCACAATCCTCTCCACCACAGCCGCCTTGCAGCAGCGCGGCTCCAGCGTGTCCTGCCCTCTGTCCTGTGCAGCAAGACGCGCGGGGTAGATGGCCCGCAGGAACCTGAGCTGCTGCCCCTCATCCTGTACCCACCGGGAGTGGGGGATAGCGAGAGAGAACCTGTTAGCTAGGGACCTTCCTCCCCACCCACACCAGCTCCAGGGCTCAGGCCTCAGTGGGGGATTGTGGGGAGCCGCCTAGTGTCCAAATCCCCCACGACTCCTACACAAGCAGGACTGGGAACTGGGACAGTGCCTGTGGGGGGAGGAGACCTCAGCTGTTGTGGGACAAACACCCCCATCTTGGGGGTCCCACATCAGGGATGTACAAGGGCCCCATTAGGGGGGTGGATCATCAAGGACAAGACCCTCGGCAGGGGGTGGGGATGCTGGGAAGGGACAGGACAATCTTGGTTCCAGCCCAGGTGGGGAACATTTGTACCTTGTCTCTGCCCTGGAGCTGCTCTCCGATGACCTTGAGAGCAGCTTCCTCTGTGGTCATCTCCAGCCATTCCTCCGCCGCTGACTCCGTGGGGGTCCCTGCACCCGGGAGAGAAGGGAACAGGGGGATGTCTGCTGCCCCTTGGGGGAAGGACAGGGGTGTGGTGGGGAGCGCAGGATTAAGGACCCCCCTTCCCACCTCAGGCACCCAGGGCAGATCGGGCCCCACACCTCCCTCTCAGGGCTGCCTTCAGCCCCCAACAGCTTCAGAAGCCCATAGCAGAGCCCCCCCCCTCCACTGTCCAGGACTCCACGGGAGGTGCCGACTCCCCCAGCCCCAGAGCATCAAGGGACAAAGTGGCAGCAGCTCTTGATGCCCCCACCCCCAGCTCCCCTTGCTGCAGGGGCAGCTGTGTGACTGCTGCTGGTGTCAGTGGGGTTCACGTGGCTCAGGCCAGACACCTGGGCTGGGGACACACACACCCCCGCCATATCCCTGGGAGAGCGTCTGGGCCCAGGGTGTTCACATCCCCGTCCTCACCCCTCCCTCAGCCCAGCCTGGCTCCTCACCTGGAACAAAGCAGCAGCATCCAGAGGCGTCGCTGCTGCTGGAGCCCTCAGGCACTGCTGCTATCCCGTGCTGAGCTGATGGTGCTGGTGCTGGGATCTTCTAGCTCCTGGTCTGAGGGGGCTGAAAGATCCTCAGAGCCCGGGCAGGGCGATGCCCCCTGCTGGGAATGGGGGCTGGGCTCCTGGGGCCGCTGCTGCCCACATAACAGGCTCCAGAGCCTCCCTGCCTGGCGCCCCTCCTGGGCTGAGTCCTGTCCGCAAAACCTCATCCTGAGCCAGCTCCACCTGGGCTTGGTCGGGGCCTCTCCCAGCTCGGCGCCTGTGCCAGGAGCTGGCTTTGTTCTCCAGAAGGCTGGGAACTTCCGCCTTCTGGCCTGGATGGGAGCTGCTTCCCCTCCAGCGGGGACGGAGAGGTGGCTCTGCCCCTTGGGAAGATGGCCGCTCCTTCCCGAAGGCTCTGGGGCCACCTGCAGAGCCTTCCTCCTGAACCTCCGCAGGAGCTTGGCTATCCTGGAATCGAGCGGGGAGCAGGTGTGAGTCTGGGGTCACTCCTGGGCCTTTTCGGTCCCTCCTCAGCCCTGCTCCAACCAGAGCAGCCCCTTCTCCCCCCATAGGAGTGCAGGGAGTGCAAGCTACACACACTGGCAGGAGTTCATTGCATGATCTGCTCCCCCTCAACGTTCCCCCTCGTCATCCCTGCTGCTGCTGCCAGATCCAGGAAGTCTCATCCTTTTAGAGCAATGGGGTCAGTCCCAAAGACCATCGGTTATTCTGGACAAGCAGCCCCCTCCTGTCATCCCAGGCCACAGTCCCCCACCAAGGCTAGAGAAGGAACAGAACCCAGGAGTCCGGACCTCTCCTGGGAAACCATTCCCCACGTCAAAGTCACAAAGACCCTAGGCACAGGAAGCCCAGCGCCCTCCTCATTCCCCATTGATTTCCATTCTCAGCAGCTCACAGGGTCTGGGCCAGCTCAGAGACTCCCAGCCTGGGGAACAGTGTCCCACAAGGGAAGGGCTGGGAGCCCCTTTCCAAACACACTGGAGACGGCTCTGGAGAAGCCCCTGCCCAGTCTGAGAGTGAGGAGCTCTTGGGGGCTGTTTGCAAATGAAATCCCCCTTTGGAGATGTTCTCTCCCCCTCTTTCTGCCTCTCTCCAGACAGACAGGGGAAGCCACCGAGGAACCCTAATGCCACTCACTTGCTCTGGGTGCTGGTACGACGGATGGCGGATGGTCAGGGTCAGCAGACGTCCCTCGCCCTCCTCCTCACTCTCCAAGCCCAAGGCAGGCTGGAGAGGGTGGGGACTTGAGGAGTTCCCTGCCCAGCCAGCAGGCAGGGTGATGGCTCGAGGGCGATTGACTGGCTGTGAAAACAAGAGTCTGTCTTATTGCCAGGGGCCGGAGAAAGTCAGCCAGCAGCAGCAGGGTGCAGAACACTGCCCTAGTGCGGGGGTGACAGCGGCTCCAGGATCCTGACATCCCAGCACTTTACACACCTTCCTGGAGCCTCCCAACCCCCCTGGGCTGTAGCCGTGGGACCCCGACCCTTCTGATGGCAAACAGGCCTCAGCTACTGGCTCAGGGTCACACCGAGTGTCAGAGCCATGGATGGACCCCTTCACTAACCACTGCTGCACACTCCCTCCCACAGCTGGCAATCGCAACCAGGCCCTAGTGTCCGCTCCCCCTGCCTTTGAGAGGGAGTGTCACTCCTGGCTCCATTGCTGCCTATTGATCTGTGGGACTGGGCTCTCTGGGCCTCACATCCCCGAATGGGCTTTAAAAAGGACAATGGTTAAAGTTTGGCTCCAACTCTTTCTTGTTTCTCTACACTTGCCATTTTAGCAAAGTTTAGAATTCTTGACGTTCAACACCTGGAAACATCCCTTTCTCCTTCGCAGACTGCTTGAGCATCCCTCCTCACCCAGGCTCACTGCTGCCAGGAGTTAGAGAATCCACCCTATTCCCCTTGGACCTACTCAAGGAGTCCCACAGCAAAGCGGGGACAGTGCCAGAAAAAGAAGCCAACAATCCTGACTTCCTGTTCTAACTAACAGACAACAACCCCCACAGAGGCAGGGAGAGAGCCCAGGAAATAAGGGGTGAAAATTTTCATGGAAACCGTTTTCTGTCAGAAAATCCATTCAGACTAAACCACTTTGTTTCTTGAAATCATAACAGATAGGATGAAAATTCTTTGCAAACAAATATTTGTTTGCAAAACAAGAGCATCTCCTGTTTGTCACAGTGCATTAAACTGTCTCGTCGTACACAAAGAGGAGAAACTGTGATCTAGAAAATCAGATAAGATGCTTCAGTCTGAGCTAAGTAGTTGCTGCTCTTACCAATTTCAAAAGGATAAAATACAAATAAAATAGAATATTACAGTCAAACCTGGCAATAACGCGCCCCGCCAGAATGCGAAATCGCATATAACGCGATCACAGGTTGGCTCCCCTTGAAGGTATAATACAGTACGGTTCTGTGCCAATGGTCCCCAAAACCATGGCAGGGGAGAGAAGCTGCAGCCCCGCACCTGCCGTGGACAGAGAACTCCGGGGCTGCGGGCGCTGGTGCTCTCTGTCCCAGCAGGCGTGGGGCCATGGCTTCTCTCCGGCTTCAAGAGGAGCCGCGTTTCCCCGGCTGCCGGGGACAGAGACTCCGGGGATGCGGGCACTGGTGTTCTCTGTCCCCGGCAGGCAGGGAGCCGCGGCTCCTCTCCCCTGCTGGGCATTGGGCAGCGTTGGGGACCACTGACAAACCTCGCTATACCGCGACCCTGCATTTAGTGCGATGGAAGTTTTTGGACTCCAAACATCGTGATATAGTGGGGTTTCAATATATGTCATAATCTGATATGTCTCAATGTGATAGGACACCTCCTATTCTGCACTGCTACTAGTGACACTCATCAGTGGATCCCTATCATCCACCCATCGCGAGGTAGGTGGGAGAGGATTGTTATTCGTACTTAACAGAAGGGGAAACTAAGGCTGAGAAAGGAGCAGTGACTTGTCGTAGCTGATGCAGCCAGTCAGTAGCAGAGTTGCTCTCAAATGAGCTACAGACCAACAATTGTTCATAGGAATTATTCAGCAAGTATTTTAGAAGAATTGGAAGGTTAGAGAGGGACATGAACTGCTCCGAGACAATGAATGGAGAGCAGCAGCAACATTGGTCAAACATATAACTGGTTGTGACTGATTTGCTTGGTCATAAAAGAGAACAACAGAGACCAGAGTTTCCTCCCTGTCAATAGCCCCCTCCTCAGCCAATCAAGGTTGTGACTTTGAGGGGTGGGAGGCTAAGGGTTCTCATCAAATAGCCCAAAGAATGGCGCAGGTCACCACCGAGGGGATCACTCTCGCAGCGCTGCTCCAGTCTCACCTCTCTGTGAGGGCCTCCCACAACCCCCCCGGCCCCCGCTGCACACACAGAGCTCCGGGGGGTGGGAGGAGAGCAGAGGAAAAGGACAAAGGAAGCAAGAAGAGAAAAGTAGGAGGGACAGAGACAAAGGGAAAAAAAAGGAGAAACCTCAATGTCCCCAGTGATTCTAAGGGACAAAGTCCTAGGTAGGAAATAAAATGCTGCCCCCACAATCTAGTGTTTTCCTTTCCTAAAAATCAGCCGGCACGTGATGGATCAGACTGAACAGGTTCCAAACCTTTCGGAGGCTCTTACCTTCTATACAGGGACGTCTGTTTTCTGGCAAAATCTATAAACGAAAAGGAGACAACTCCGAAGAGGGTCCTCCGTGCGCTCACGTAGGTGACAGTGAATTCTCTCAGTCCTCAAGGAGAGACCTCGAGACGGAGACGTGCTGAAGCAAAGCCGCAGGGATCTCCAAGGTTGCCCCTGTCGTGCACCCCTGTCCTACCTGGCTGATGGCAATTCAGGCACGCTTTAGAAATCATACTCCCAGAGCCTGCATTACTGCTCCGTGTAGATAAGCCCTTAGATACAGTCCAGAAGCAGGGCCATTTTGCCTACATAAACAAACCACACTGGGAAAGGGGTGAAGTCAACAGAAACAGAGTGTTTTTGTGGTGTTTGTTGGATGAACACTGATTTCATTGGTGTTTGATGGTTAAAACCTAAAATCAGAAGCCTTGACTTGTAGGGGATGGTGCCTTTTTACCCAGCTGAAGAGCCTTGCACACTTGAGGTGCTAGGGGAGTAAATACATAATTTTTCTGGAGTTACCAAAATACTTGGAGAATTGAAAGCCACATCCCTCCTTGTAGTCTCACTCACTTCATTCAAACATGGCTGTGTGGCTCTTGGTCAAGCTTTCCAAAGGGGCAGGGTGAAAACACAAGAGACCCACATTCATCTTACACAAACCTTTAGGACAATACCAAGCATAGGAAGTGCCAAGCCAGAGGGAATTGGAGAGAGTTCTCAGGGAGGGATGATGTGCTTTGAACAGACACGTTTGCCTTTTCAGCCTACTAAAGAAGTCACTACATGCAAAGTATTTGGTGACAAGGGTTAGAACTAGGGAGAACAGCAGGGATAGCAGGACCATTTGCTTTGCAAAAAGCAGGACACCTTCTTGTCCTTTCCCTCCCTCCTTGGGGGAGCCCAGCTTCCTTTCCTTGTGTCCCTACCCCTGGCTGAGGAAGTGAAGACTTGCCAGACAGGGGGACTAATTGCTCCTTGTACCTAGATGGAAAGTTGTTGTGGTTCCTAGCCAGAAGGTGGAGCAGCAGTGTCTCAGCCTGGAGTCTCCTACTGTCTCTCCTCCCCAGGGAAATGGGAAAGAAAACCCCACCCATGTCTGTGGTACCCACAGCTGCTGCATCATTAAGAGTCCTATGATTCCTGAGGGCCTAAGAAATTCCCCTAAGCCTTAGAGCCTAAGGTTTATCAGATCTGGGCTGGCTCCAGGTGAACAACCGGGGTTGCTCAAGATGACCTTGGACAGAGGGGGAATGGAAGGGATCGCTAATGGAGTAGACTGTGTGGTCCGGTGGATCAAGGGTTGACCTGGGAGTCAGGAGACCTAGGTTCTGTTGCTGGCTGGCTCTGGGCTGCTGCGTGACACAGAACCAGTCACTTCCCCTCCATTGCCCCAGCTGGGTAATGATAACGCCTTTGTAAAGGGATTTGAGGTCTGTGGAGTGAGTGCCGTGTAAGAGCTAAGCGTGGCTTTGTGCAAGGTGCTCAGATACCATGGTGATGAGCACCCTTACAAAAACCTAAACAGATGGGGGAGAGGAGGCAGCTTAGATGGAGGAAGGGAGCAATAAATAAATCAGAGGGATTGTAGCAGGCGGGTCCGGGGCTCAACCCTCTGAGGGGAGGAGGGGAGCCACACCGGCCCGCTGGTCTCCCGGGGGCTCTGTCCTGTCCCTTTAAGGCCAGGCCACAGAGTCCGAATCTCCGGGGTTCCGGCCTCGGGCTGCAAGGCGGGGCCGTAAACCGTGGAAGGAGGGCTCAAGCCTCTGCTGGCAGGGCTGAGCAATAAGCAGTCTAAGGAAGGCTCAGGCTTCTTGTAGCCATGCTGAGCACTGAACAGTACAGGGGAGCTCAGGCCTCTTGCAGCAGGCTGAGCAGTAAACAGTTCAAGGAAGGCTCAGGCCTCTTGCAGCAGGGCTGAGCAGTAAACAGTACAGGAGCTCAGGCCTCTTGTGACAGGCTGAGCAGTAAACAGTACAGGAGCTCAGGCCTCTTGTGACAGGCTGAGCAGTAAACAGTACAGGGGCTCAGGCCTCTTGCAGCAGGCTGAGCAGTAAACAGTACAGGGGCTCAGGCCTCTTGCAGCAGGCTGAGCAGTAACGAGAGGGGGATAACTGCCACCCATAAGTGGGGTGGCAGGGGGGGGACACAGGCCCACCCTCTGCACTGTGTCCCGGCCTGGGGCCCTATACAGCGGTCGTTACCGCTTCGGTCAGTGGGGATCCTGACCGCAACACACTGACATGGGCTCTGCCTGGTCAGCAGCCTGACTGGGGTCGGCTGCCCCCGGGCCACTTCCACTATCCCCCTCTGGTCCTACCTGGTCCACGGCGTCTGGTCCTGGGAAGTCCCACTGCATGGGTTCCTCACAACCCGGGCTGGGGGGTAGATCGGGCAGTTCCTCGGGGAAGTCCGGCCAATGCTGCTCCGGGGGCTCCTCAGGGTAACAGCAAGGAAGGGGGGAAGTTCCTGGTGGCTCCTCCTCGTAGGTAGCGCGGGGAAGCTCCGGCAGGTCTTCCCAGCAGTGAGGGAGGGTGCTCTCCGGCCAGTCCAGGCAGCTGCCCGGGACTCCAGCGGTTCCTCCGTTAGGAGCTCCCTCAGGCAGGTCTGCTCTCCCTGGTGGCTGGGCACTGACTGGGCTGGAAGGGCTGGCTTTTATCCTTCGGGGTCGCCGTCTGACCCTCTGAGGGGCGGGCTCACCACTCTGTAGCCCCGCCCCTTCCTGTGTCCGGGGCTCAACCCTCCCCGGGGAGGAGGGGAGCCACACCGGCCCGCTACAGGGATAAACACAGAAAGAGCGAGGAAGTGGCCCTAGGCGGGTAAAGGAGAAAGAAGAGTGTAGCCAATTAAGGGAAAAGGGATGAAAACAGAAACTGCTCTGTGGAAAGTCTGGTGCCAAGGAGACACGAGGAGGTGGGTCTTTCAAGACGTGATCGGGTTAAAATAGTTTAGATGGCGAGAAACTCATGGTTTAGTCCATAAAGTGGATTAGATTTGGAAGAAACCTATGGGAAAGTTAGGTCCTGGTCACCTCCTTTGGAGCAACTAGCCATGACTACTGTTGGAGACAGGCTGCTATTCTAGAGGGACCAGCGATCTCCTGCTGTGTGGGTATGTTCCTATGGAGATATGCACTGGTGTCCTGTATCAGGTAGAGGGGAGGGGATAATGGAGTCTGGTTCTACATGGCATTTTACGTTGTTAATGCAGCGCTGCCCTCTGAGGCGGCTGTGTTTTACATTCATGGCTGATTGAAAGAGGAGCAAATTCATTGGATTTGATGCATGTTTATAGATTTCTTAAGACACCTTACCACTGGCAAGTTCTATTAAACAGCTGCAATTCACATTTTTGCATAAAGTTTCTATTCAGCGTTGTCTTGCGATTATATGAGAATTCATCGGGCATTTCAGAAACACTCAGAGGAAGATGCTAACAGCTTTCCAATGTCCAGTTTCTTTTTGTGTCAAAGACTCTCCTGTCTGGCCTAGTCTGAATAATGATCGAGGGAGAGAGAAGGGGGAACCCCAGGAAATGCCCCTACGAAGTGGGGTGTCATGTTGGAGAGTTGCACATGGTCAGAAGATTCTAGCTGGCAAGACTTCTGGGGATGGTGTTTTGTTTCTTACATTTGCTCAGCACGGTGAAGTTTTGCTTCTTTTTACTCCATGGTGCAGAGTTTGGCTGGCTGGGATCGTTTTCAGATTCATGTTTCCTCATTTCCCTTCTCTGCGTCCAGTCTCCATCTTCACAGGATGATGCAAGGAAAGCTGCCTCGCCCGCCTGACAGAGGTCTGTCAGCGCAGCACTTCCTTTGGTGAACTCCTTTTCTTTTGATCTGCTTTAATCACTCGGTCTAGGTCTAGGAAGATTAAATCTTCCATTTTGGGAGCCACACAGACTGCTTCAAAATACATCGAAAACTTCATATTGGCTTATACACCCCGGGGCTCGGTCACTGAGCCCCACAGTAACCCATGGGAGGAGGGGTAGATGGGTGGAAGAGCAGGGCACACAACTCTGATGTTTGTGTGGGCAGGTTGTCAGCTCCAGGTGGAACCTAGCTCTGTCTCTAGGATCAGCCATCTTCAAAGTGAGCTCCTCCCTGTAACAATTACTCAGCTGTGATAAAGAGTCTTTTACCCAAGGATCTCAAATCACTCGACAAAGGCAGATATAGATGCAGGAGCGAAGATACAGAGATTTGACAATCAAAGTCTACAAAAGGAGCCATTTAAAAAAAATCACTGTCTCTGATAGGCGTTTGTTTTCATGGGTTGCTTGTCTTTCGGGGTTCATGGATCCATCTCGATCATTATTGCAGCTGGAGCTGGGGGCCCGTGAAACCCTGGACACAGGTCCCCTTATTTTTTTAAGCTATCGCTAAGGCTGAATATAGCCTTGAAAATGTGGCCCATCTTCATAACACCAAGCACTAAAAACCGACTTCAAGGGAAGCTATTTGCTAGGGTTAAAAGTTCAACCACTGATGGGTTTTTTCCCCCTAGCCTCCCACCATAGCCAGCCTCACCTGGCCTTTGAGACTCCTGAGAACCACAGGCATAGGGCCAGTGAGGTTTCCTGGTAAGGAAAAAGTCCGACTGATTCATGGCTGTGCATCTGGACTGCCCCTTGTGAGCCTAGCGCTGGAAGCTTTGGGAGCACCTGAATCAAGTTTGTTCCAAGAGCCCAAGCCAGTGTATTGATGGAAGAGCTTTCTCAGGAGGTCAGGTATTGGGGGTGGGGAAACAGGTTGGAGCGCTATGACCAGTATTTAGAATCGGGAGTCTGGAGTTCACAGTGCTGCTACGAGAGGCCACCTGACATTGTGACTGTGGCCACAGCAGCTCAGGCTGTTGATGAGTCTATGCATTAGGCTTGGTCTACACCTAAGTTAGGTCAGCACGTTGCCCTGTGGTTGGCCACACTCCTGCGTGACATTGCCATGGCAACCTAACCCGCACGGTGGCTGCAGCTGTGTTGACAGAAGAAGGCTTCCATCGCTGAAGCGCCTGTCTGTCGGGGAAGTGGTGTCCTACACTAAAGGAAACCCCATTTCTGTTGGTGTCAGCTGTGTTTATACCACGGCGTTATGCTGGCCAATACAGTGACAGAGCTCTGTTGGTACAGCCCCCTGTACTGTACATGTACCCGTAGGGTTAGACTCCCATTAGGATTCTTTTAAGCATGTTGAGCTTGATTGATTGGAACAGGGGTGCAGGAAGGATCATAGAAATCAGGGTTGGAAGGGATCTCAGGAGGTCAGCTAGTCCAACCCCCTGCTCAAAGCAGGACCAATTCCCAATTAAATCATACAGCATCATAGAATAGCAGATAGAATCATAGAATATCAGGGTTAAACTGGAGCCACGTCTCCTGCTACGTTGAGTGGGAAATCGAGGCCTGGGGCCTAACTCTTTAGAGTGTACACAGCTAATCATCCGAGGGCCCTGGAGCGCACTGTCAATGCCTTTTGAACAGGGTTCTCTCTTCTTTGCAGAATATGGCCCCGAGAAGAACGCAGCAGGTTGGGGTGGGGCCGTCCACGGAGCAAGACTACATCTCCAAGGTGGTTCTGCTGGGGAGCGCGGCCGTGGGAAAATCAAGCACAGCCTTCCGCTGTGTGAAAAATGATGTCAGGGAATCCGTGCCCACTGTGGGATGTGAGTGAGTGGCAGCAATGAACTAATCCTTTGGTGAAACACAAAGGGCCTGATCTGCATCTCCCTTGTAGCAGGAGTGTCTCTGCTGAAGTCAGCGGAGCGACGCTAGCGTGAAGTTTGGTTTTGCTTAAGCTCTCAGGCCCAGCAGAGACGCAGCAGGACGTCACTCAGCAGGCAGGGTTAGGGGCTCCAGCTGGCAGCTCTGGCGGCTAATGGAATGTGACCCAACAGACCCCCAACGTTACAGCCCGTGAGCACGGGGTTAGTTTGGTTTCTCAGCTCAGGCACAGGACTGACAACGGCGAGATCCGGAAAAGTCTGGTTAAGGTGGCGCAAGCTATGCAGCCTGATGTGCCCATTTTAAAAGCTGGGCCTTGTCTGATGCTGCTCTTCAGAGCTGGATCTTTAGGCACCAACCTAAGAAGCACGTCTGAAAAAAGTCAGGCCTCAGCATCTCCTACTCCACCGACACCAGTGGCAAAGTGCCTTTGGAGTTCACTGGCAGGGAGGCTCAGGCCACATGCAAGACACATTTCTCTGCTGGGGTAGATTGGAGACAGGAAATCAGGAACTGGGGACCAGCAACACAGCTGTGTTCATTGTGGAGTCAGAGTGACAGCTAGCGGTTCATTGCAGGTAGTGCAGCATTTAAATAGGTCACCTCAGCGGAGAGTTTTGGTCTACACCTGCCAGTTCTGAGTAACCCAAGAGAGTGTTCACCATTTACTATTAAATGTTATAGATTTTCCCCTCTGCGTTCTCTCCGTGCTCTCCCCCTAGTCCTGGCTCTCCCAGCTGCCCCCACAGAAATACTACCAATCGCACTGCATTATCTCTGGATGGGTGCCAGTCCCAGTCCCAGCGCTCACTGTGACATTGCACCATGTTCTTACTCTTGCTGCAGAAACTGACACAGGTGCACCCTGGAATCCAGGGTCTGATCTAGTGGGTTTGGTTGGAATCGCCCCTTGTATAATTCCTGGGTGTCAGAAAAACAGACGTAACACTCTGTTCTGCCCTGTTTGTGACAGAGGATGTATGACAACGGAGCCTCCAACGGATGACATTTAAAAGGCTATCTTCCCAGACTCCCAGCAGCTCTGCCCATTCTATCACTCCAGTCACTCTAGTCAAAGCAGCCCATCTAGCCTACCCAATGTGATCAGCAAACCGGCCTTTGACATTTTCCTGGTGTTTCAACAGACACCCACTCACACTAGAACTAGGTGAAATTTCAGCTGAAGATTTTTTCTGAAAAAGCTGCAGATCCAGGGACACCACCACATTTTAGGAGTTCATGGTAACAGTGTTCATGTAGCCAGGTTGGTCCCAGAATATTGAAGAGACAAAGGAGGTGTTTTATAGGACCAATTTCTGTTGGTCGAGAGGACTAGGGTGACCAGATGTCTCAATTTTACAGGGACAGTCCCAATATTTGGGGCTTTATCTTATATAGGTGCCTGTTACCCTCCACCCCCGTTCTGATTTTTCACACTTGCTGTCTGGTCACCCTAGAGGGGACAAGCTTTTGAGCTTTACAGAGCTCTTCGGGGTCTGGGTAGGAAGCGGAGGATTTAGCTGTAACACTCCGGTTCTTTCCTCAGATCTGAAGAAGAGCTCTGTGTAGCATGAAAGTGTGTCCCTTCCCCCAACAGAGGTTGGTCCGAGATAAGATCTTTTCTCACCCACCTTGTGAGTTCATGGTAGTTTCACTAAATTGTTAAAAAAAAAACAACTGAAAAAAAAATCACGTTTCATTTTTTTGGTTTGAAATGACTTTCAAAAATTCCTTTAATCTTATTTTAAAAAAATTTATTTAGAATGGTCAAAATTAAAATAAATGTTTCATTTGACACAGAATAAAATTTCTCTCGATGTAGAGTCAAAATCTTTGAAACATTTCATGTGGTATTGGACTTGCAATCAATTTTGTTTTGATTTTTCAGATTGCCACCAACAAAACCAAACCACCACTTTCATGTTGACTTCAATGGAGGCAAGGCCAATTTACATAAGCAAGGATCTGGCTCGGTGTCTTTAAGTCAGAAATAGGCAGAAAGACCCTTTTCTTCCTGTTTTAAAGAGGGGCCCTGACCTTTGCCAGGAAGGGGGGATGGAGGGCCCAAGGGGTCTCCCACGCTGCCACACACACCAGGCAGTCACAGTGCCTACACCAAGGAGTGTGGTGTCATTCGCCTACGTTACTTGGCACTCAGAGAAAGCTTCTGTCCCTCCCAGGGCTCTCTGGAGAGCTATGGCTCTGTACTGCCCCCTCTACCTCAAGCCCGTGTATTTGGCAGACAATCTGGCCCTTAACAGGTGGCTTCTGCCTATCTACTGTGCACAGCTGCACATTTGAGCTGCTATAGCACTGTCAGACCAAGGATCTTCAAACATTTTGCAGACATTTACTGGCTTTCGCAGCACTCCAGGGAGGTGGATTTTAATTAGCCCCATTATCCATCTGGGCAAACTGAGACAGAAAGGTCATACAAATCAGTGTCGGGGAGATTGCAGTATTTCTGTTACAGCAGCACCCAACAGGGGCCAGGCACTGTACAGCTGGATTAGAACTCAAGACTCCTAATTCCTGCCCTGCCATCACATTTCCTCCAGCTAGACAGCTGCAAAACTAAAGCTTGCTAATGCCACCAATATTGATGGTTTGAGCAAGAACCATTGTTCTCATTTCTCTTCCCCTCCCCATCTCCCAGCTACACCCTGCTGATGTGCATTGGTGTACTACTGGGCTGTTTTTGGGTAAAACCAGTTCACCAGCCTGTTTGTTACATTGCTTTTGGTGGGGGAGGGGGTGTTTTAATTCTCTCTCTCTCATCCTCCCTCCCCCGCAGCCCTTTCCAACCGAATCTCGACACCCATCTTTCACACAGATCACCGAGATGAAGGTTAACATTAATTAAGGTGCATGCTATGGCTTTCTCAAGGAGCTGTCCCATCTCTGTCGCTTCCAGGTTCTTTCTTCACCCAGCTGGTATGTTTAGAGACTGCCACAATCAAGCTTGAGATCTGGGATACTGCAGGACAAGAGAAGTACCATAGTATTTGCCATCTTTATTACAGGGGGGCGGATGCTGCCCTTCTTGTATATGACATAGCCAGAAAGGTAAGACCAGCGATGGCTTGTTCTCCTGCCTCTCTCCTCCAGAAGGGTTTGCCTTTAACTTTCTAAAATATCCAGACTGAATCTTGATCATGCAGCCACACCGCTGGTAGGCTGCAATAGTTCTAGTGTACAGACATTTCAACCAAGACTGCTTTTTCCTGCACACATCACGTAAGGGCTACACATCATGGGCAGGTTTATCCTTCCTCTTCTGGAAAGATGGGTGAAGACATGCAAGGAACTGGTACAGACATTTCACGTACAGTGGACAATAAATGCTCACGCTTTCCCCCTCAAAGCCAAGATTTCTCTATCTACCCCCACCTCCCAGCCCAATCCAGCTCACCAGCCAAGTAGGTAATGAGGGAACATCACTAAGTTCTCTTTGTTCCCTTACCCTCATGAAACATACACACCTTCTGGATGTGGTGTCCTGTCCCATCTAGAGGCACCAAGACCACTTAGAGCAGGGGTAGGCAACCTATGGCATGGGTGCCGAAGGCTGCACGCAAGCTCATTTTCAATGCCTGGGTCCTGGCCACTGGTCCAGGGGACCCTGCATTTTAATTTAATTGTAAATGAAGCTTCTTAAACATTTTTAAAACCTTATTTACTTTACATAGAACAATAGTTTAGTTTATATATTATAGACTTATAGAAAGAGACCTTCTACAAACATTAAAAGGTATGACTGGCACGCGAAACGTTAACTTAGAGTGAATAAATGAAGACTCGGCACACCCCACCCCTGAATTAGACATAGAGAGATAAAAAGATTCTGCTCTACAGCCTTAGCTAGGAGGCAGTTGGCTTTTAGCTCATGCGGTAGAGGCTCATACAATTAAGTTCCAGAGGCCCCAGGTTCAATCCCACCTGCTGACAACCGGGGTCTATTGGCATTACACTCACTCCCAGCTCCCTAGACTTTAAGGATGATATAGTGACAAAGATTAAATGCATCTGTTAGTTGGCTTACACTAACGTCTGTTTCTGATGGACTGTTCCACAGGGCTATGTTGTATGATCTCCCACTACGTTATGCATGTCTTTTCCCTTTTACTGGTAATACGCAAAACACAGGAACTGCAACACCGAGGGCCATATGTCTGTATTACTGCCATGGTAGTTACAGAAGGAGGAGACCATAGGCTGCTGACGAGTAACATCTCACAGTAACAGAACTTTATTGAAGAGATAGACCAAGCTTTTAAGAATCCTTACCCCATCACAAGAGAGCCCAGTCACCTCAGCCCATCACCTGTAGGCTGGTCTATGACCCACTGAAGATCCATGGTGGCTGGGTCATGTCTGATGGAGAAGTCATCCACCTTGGCTTTGGGGAAGGAAGTACATTTAGAGCTGGTTCCATGCTGAGTAGTGCTCCTAGCATCACTACCTGTGACAAGCTGCACATAACCCATTTGTTTCTACAGGTTTTAGCCCTCACCTGCCAATCTGCTTCTCTGCACGAGCAGGGGGCAAGGTCTAGGGTGCACTTGTGTGTTGTGCACTAACTGGCCCATAAGGACCTGCTGGCACGCACGGAGAGTTCCCTAGTGTGTGTCACTGCAGCACGCACAGGCCTGTTAGTGCACAACACACTGGAATGTGTCCAACTCCAGTGCAGACTAATGCATCATGCAGATGAGTTCTGAGCCTTAAGGCTCCTTGTACATCATTAGTCTGACAGTGCAAGTGCTGGAGCTAACGACGGGGGTATGAGGCCCTAAGGCAGTTTGCAGCATCCGGCTTGGAGATTTGTTCCAGAGCCACCCTTGCAAATAGCTGGAGATTTCTGCATGCTCCTCTTCCTACTTCTCAGCCACTAGTCAGGAGAACCGCAACTTGCCCTGCTACACTAGTGTTTGTGTCCGTTCCGAGCTCGCTTCTCCAGGTTGGCACCATGCAGCCCTGTCCACACTGGGCAGGGCCCTGTCACACCTGAGGTGTCTAATCATACAGGGAGGAGCTGTGCCTCCCTGCCAGGCCTAAGGACAAGATCCAATACCTTGTAAATGGAGCCCTTATTTGCACCACTTTCCAGGACATTTACCAAGCTGGATGTGATTACTGTGCAGAACACACCTAAGTCTACTTTGAAATAACCCTGTTTTTGTACCTTCCCCACCCAACTAGGAGGCGGAGGAGTTTGCAAAGAGCAAAAGCTTAATTTCCGTGGAAACGTCCACAAAATCCAACCACCAAGTGACCGAGGTGTTTATGGCCATAGATCAGTTCCAAGTGAGAAGCCGCTGGACAGGTAACAGCACTAGAGAGGTCTGTGCCAGTTCTTTGCCTTGTGAGCGATAGCACAGCACCGCTTGTCTCCTCCCAGTTGCTCAGGGGCAATTAGGGTTGAGTCACTTGACCTGAAGAGGTCCAGGAACTGGAAAGTCTTTACTGTGACTGCAGCAGTGCATTGTCTCTAGGCCTAGACAAGAGGTGACTGGTACACTCTGGCCTGTAAAGCCTCACAGCTGCCAAGAGCGAGCGAGACAGATCCAGAGCAGTGGCTTCCCCATTCCAAACACGGACAGGCTGCCCCCCTGCTGCCCCCCATCCCAACTTCTGAGACAAGCAAACTTCTGGAGTGGTTCTGCCTTTGCCCGCCGGGGTGAGGGTGGAACCTGCTGAGCGCTGAATGGGGAGGAGGTTCACCCACCCTTTGGAACACCAGTCACTGGCCCTAGCAATGGGGAAGTGGGAATTTCTCCCCACTCCCCAGATTCCTCACTGTCACTCCCAGAGGATCTCTTCTCTCCGAGACCCATTCCCCTTGGCCCCAGTTATGATCCTCAAACAAACCAAGCCATGTTTCTTTCATCCCTCAGGCCAGAGTCCTCACCCAGATTGGAAAACAAGATCCCTGCATCCTTCTTCCTTAGGGTGTAGAATAAAGCCCTCGAATCGGCTAGGACAGTGGCTCTCAACCTTTCCAGATTACTAGAAATCAGGAGCCTGATTTGTCTTGCGTACCCCAAGTTTCACCTCGCTTAAAAACTACTTGCTTGCAAAATCAAATATACAGATGTGTCGCAGCACACGATTACTAAAGAACTGCTTACTTTCTCTTTTACCATCATTAAATTAGAATATAAATATTGTACTTACATTTCAGTGTATAGTGCACAGAGCAGCATAAACAAGTCATTGTCTGTATAAAATTTGAGTTTGTACTGACTTAGCTACTGCTTTTTAATGTGGCCTGTTGGAAACCTAGGCAAATATCTAGATGAGCTGATGTTCCCCCTGGAAGACCTCTGCGTACCCCTGGTTGAGAACCACGGGGCTAGGCAACAGAGCCAGAGGCTCAGCTAGACTGAGTCAGCCTCGCTCAACTGGACTGGCCCAGAGAGTCTTTGAGGTTTCTTCTTTCTTCAGAGGACAGACACATCCAGCCCCCTCCCAAGAACCAGTTATGCCCAGAGACAATCCCGAGTGGTCAGTCCTCCCTTCACACGAATGCCGACTACTGCCAAGCCACCAACGACGCTGGGTTCATGGGAGGCTAACCAGAGCCAGCAGTTTGTATACTCTTCCTACGAGCCTTTTCTTCACCGCATGCAGGCCTGGAACCCTGGGGCTCTGTCTCACTCCAAGTGTGATTTGGCCTTCCTAATTTCACTCCTGCATGCCTGAGCAATACTTTTATACTCCTCCCTGGTTATTTGTCCAATCTTCCACTTCTTATAAGCTGTTTTTTTGTGTTTAAGATGAGCAAGGATTTCACTGTTGAGCCAAGCTGGTCGCCTGCCATATTTACTTTTCTTCCTACATATCGGGATGGTTTGTTCCTGCAACCTCAATAAGGATTCTTTAAAATACAGCCAGCTTTCCTCGACTCCTTTCCCCGTCATGTTATTCTCCCAGGGGACCTTGCCCATCAGTTCCCTGAGGGAGTCGAAGTCTGCTTTTCTGAAGTCCAGGGTCTCTGTTCTACTGCTCTCCTTTCTTCCTTGTGTCAGGATCCTGAACTCGACCATCTCATGGTCACTGCCTCCCAGGTTCCCATCCACTATTGCTTCCTCTACTATTTCTTCCCTGTTTGTGAGCAGCAGGTCAAGAAGAGCTTTTCCCCTAGTTGGTTCCTCCAGCACTTGCACCAGGAAATTGTCCCCTACACTTTCCAGAAACTTCCTGGATTGTCTGTGCACTGCTGTATTGCTCTCCCATAAGAACATAAGAACATAAGAAAGGCCGTACCGGGTCAGACCAAAGGTCCATCTAGCCCAGTATCTGTCTACCGACAGTGGCCAATGCCAGGTGCCCCTGAGGGAGTGAACCTAACAGGCAATGATCAAGTGATCTCTCTCCTGCCATCCATCTCCATCCTCTGATGAACAGAGGCTAGGGACACCATTCTTACCCATCCTGGCTAATAGCCATTTATGGACTTAGCCACCATGAATTTATCCAGTCCCCTTTTAAACATTGTTATAGTCCTAGCCTTCACAACCTCCTCAGGTAAGGAGTTCCACAAGTTGACTGTGCGCTGCGTGAAGAAGAACTTCCTTTTATTTGTTTTAAACCTGCTGCCTATTAATTTCATTTGGTGACCCCTTGTTCTTGTATTATGGGAATAAGTAAATAACTTTTCCTTATCCACTTTCTCAACATCACTCATGATTTTATATACCTCTATCATGTCCCCCCTTAGTCTTCTCTTTTCCAAACTGAAGAGTCCTAGCCTCTTTAATCTTTCCTCATATGGGACCCTCTCTAAACCCCTAATCATTTTAGTTGCTCTTTTCTGAACCTTTTCTAGTGCTAGAATATCTTTTTGAGGTGAGGAGACCACATCTGTACACAGTATTCGAGATGTGGGCGTACCATGGATTTATATAAGGGCAATAATATATTCTCAGTCTTATTCTCTATCCCTTTTTAATGATTCCTAACATCCTGTTTGCTTTTTGACCGCCTCTGCACACTGCGTGGACATCTTCAGAGAACTATCCACGATAACTCCAAGATCTTTTCCTGACTCGTTGTAGCTAAATTAGCCCCCATCATGTTGTATGTATAGTTGGGGTTATTTTTTCCAATGTGCATTACTTTACATTTATCCACATTAAATTTCATTTGCCATTTTGTTGCCCAATCACTTAGTTTTGTGAGATCTTTTTGAAGTTCTTCACAATCTGCTTTGGTCTTAACTATCTTGAGTAGTTTAGTATCATCTGCAAACTTGGCCACCTCACTGTTTACCCCTTTCTCCAGATCATTTATGAATAAATTGAATAGGATTGGTCCTAGGACTGACCCTTGGGGAACACCACTAGTTACCCCTCTCCATTCTGAGAATTTAATTAATTCCTACCCTTTGTTCCCTGTCCTTTAACCAGTTCTCAATCCATGAAAGGACCTTTCCTTTTATCCCATGACAGCTTAATTTACGTAAGAGCCTTTGGTGAGGGACCTTGTCAAAGGCTTTCTGGAAATCTACGTACACTATGTCCACCAGATCCCCCTTGTCCACATGTTTGTTGACCCCTTCAAAGAACTCTAATAGATTAGTAAGACACGATTTCCCTTTACAGAAACCATGTTGACTATTGCTCAAGAGTTTATGTTTTTCTATGTGTCTGACAATTTTATTCTTTACTATTGTTTCAACTAATTTGCCCGGTACCGACGTTAGACTTACCGGTCTGTAATTGCCGGGATCACCCCTAGAGCCCTTTTTAAATATTGGCGTTACATTAGCTAACTTCCAGTCATTGGGTACCGAAGCCGATTTAAAGGACAGGTTACAAACCTTAGTTAATAGTTCCGCAACTTCACATTTGAGTTCTTTCAGAACTCTTGGGTGAATGCCATCTGGTCCCGGTGGCTTGTTAATGTTGAGTTTATCAATTAATTCCAAAACCTCCTCTAGTGATACTTCAATCTGTGACAGTTCCTCAGATTTGTCACCTACAAAAGCCAGCTCAGGTTTGGGAATCTCCCTAACATCCTCAGCCGTGAAGACTGAAACAAAGAATCCATTTAGTTTCTCCGCAATGACGTTATCATCTTTAAGCGCTCCTTTTGTATTTTCATCGTCAAGGGGCCCCACTGGTTGTTTAGCAGGCTTCCTGCTTCTGATGTATTTAAAAAACATTTTGTTATTACCTTTGGAGTTTTTGGCTAGCCGTTCTTCAAACTCCTCTTTGGCTTTTCTTATTACACTCTTGCTCTTAAGTTGGCAGTGTTTGTGCTCCTTTCTATTTGCCTCACTAGGATTTGACTTCCACTTTTCAAAGGAAGTATTTTTATCTCTCACTGCTTCTTTTACATGGTTGTTAAGCCACGGTGGCTCTTTTTTAGTTCTTTTACTGTTTTTCTTAATTTGGGGTATACATTGAAGTTGGGCCTCTATTACGGTGTCTTTAAAAAGGGCCCACGCAACTTGCAGGGATTTCACTTTAGTCACTGTACCTTTTAACTTTTGTCTAACTAACCCCCTCATTTTTGTATAGTTCCCCCTTTTGAAATTAAAGGCCACAGTGTTGGGCAGTTGAGATGTTCTTCCCACCACAGGGATGTTGAATGCTATTGTATTATGGTCACTATTTCCAAGCGGTCCTGCTATAGTTACCTCTTGGACCAGCTCCTGCGCTCCACTCAGGATTAAATCTAGAGTCGCCTCTCCCCTTGTGGGTTCCCGTACCAGCTGCTCCATGAAGCAGTCATTTAAAGTATCGAGAAATTTTATCTCTGCATTTTGTCCTGAAGTGAAATGTTCCCAGTCAATATGGGGATAATTGAAATCCCCCACTATTATTGGGTTCTTAATTTTGATAGCCTCTCTAATTTCCCTTAGCATTTCATCATCACTATTACTGTCCTGGTCAGGTGGTCGATAATAGATCCCTACTGTTATATTTTTACTAGAGCATGAAATTTCTATCCATAGAGACTCTATGGAACCTGTGGATTCGCTTAAGATTTTTACTTCATTTGAATCTACACTTTCTTTAACATATAGTGCCACTCCTCCCCCTGCATGGCCTGTTCTGTCCTTCCGATATATTTTGTACCCCGGAATGATTGTGTCCCATTGATTGGTCTCAGTCCACCAGGTTTCTGTGATGCCTATTATATCTATATCCTCCTTTATCACAAGGCACTCTAGTTCACCCATCTTATTATTTAGACTTCTGGCATTTGTGTACAAGCACTTTAAAAACTTGTCCCTGTTTATTAGCCTGCCTTTTTCTGATATGCCAGATATTCATCCCAGCAGATATTGGGGTGATTAAAGTCACCCATGAGAACTAGGGCCTGTGATCTAGCAACTTCTGTTAGTTGCTGGAAGAAAGCCTCGTCCACCTCATCCCCCTGGTCCGGTGGTCTGTGGCAGACTCCCACCACGACATTACCCTTGTTGTTCAGACTTCTAAATTTAATCCAGAGACTCTCAGGTTTTTCTGCAGTTTCATACCGGAGCTCTGAGCAGTCATACTGCTCTCTTACATACAACGCAACTCCCCCACCTTTTCTGCCCTGCCTATCCTTCCTGAACAGTTTATATTCATCCATGACAGTGCTCCAGTCATGTGAGTTATCCCACCAAGTCTCTGTTATTCCAATTACATCATAATTCCCTGACTGTGCCAGGACTTCTAGTTCTCCCTGCTTGTTCCCCAGGCTTCTTGCATTTGTGTATAGGCACTTAAGATAACTCGCTGATTGTCCCGCTTTCTTGGTCTGAGACAGGAACCCTCCCCTCTTGCACTCACCTACTTGTGCTTTCTCCCGATATCCCACTTCCCCACTTACCTCGGGGCTTTGGTCTCCTTCCCCTGGTGAACCTAGTTTAAAGCCCTCCTCACTAGGTTAGCCAGCCTGCTTGCGAAGATGCTCTTCCCTCTCTTTGTGAGGTGGAGCCCGTCTCTGCCTAGCAATCCTTCTTCTTGGAAGACCATCCCATGGTCAAAGAATCCAAACCCTTCTCTCCGACACCATCTGCGTAGCCATTCGTTGATTTCCACGATTCGACGGTCTCTACCCTGGCCTTTTCCTGCCACAGGGAGGATAGACAAGAACACCACTTGCACCTCAAACTTCTTTATCCTTCTTCCCAGAGCCACGTAGTCTGCAGTGATACGCTCAAGGTCATTCTTGGCAGTATCATTGGTGCCCACGTGGAGAAGCAGGAAGGGGTAGTGATCCGAGGGCTTGATGAGTCTCGGCAGTCTCTCCGTCACATCGTGAATCCTAGCCCCTGGCAAGCAGCACACCTCTCGGTTTTCCCGGTCAGGGCGGCAGATAGATGACTCAGTCCCCCTGAGGAGAGATCCCCGACCACCACCACCCTCCTCCTCCTCCTCTTGGGAGTGGTGGTCGTGTAACCCCCATCCTTAGGACGGTGCATCTCATGCCTTCCAATCAGTGGAGTCTCCTTCTGCTCTGTTCCCTCAGGTGTATCATCCACTCCACTCTCTGCACTAGTACCTGCGGAGAGAACATGAAAACGGTTGCTCACCTGCATCTATGTTTCTGGTACATGGATGTTTCTGGTACTCTTTCCCCTTCTGGAAGTCACATGCCGCCAATTATCCTCACTGGCCTTCTGTCCCCGCTGCGTAGCCTGCTCTGAATCTTCAGAACATTGTGCCCGCTGGAGCTGATCCTGACATCTATCCAGGAAATCCTCATTTTCTTTTATGGAACGCAGGGTTGATATTCGTTTCTCCAGACCTTGAATCTTCTCTTCCAAGATGGAGATCAGCTTGCACTTTGTACAGACAAAGTCGCTTCTATCCTGTGGAAGGAAGACAAACATGGCGCATCCTGTGCAGGTCACAACGGCAGATCGCTCAGCATCCATGGTCTCTTCCTTCTAAGAGCTTCCTTACCTGTGGCAGAAGCTACTCAGAGAAACCTGCAAGGGGGGGCTTCGGTAGGCTCTCTCCAGGCGAACTCCCAGGCAAACTCCTTCTGTTTGCCTCTCTGCTGTTTGCTGCTCAGCTGGTTTGAAATGAGACCAAACATTTTCATGTGCCTAGAAGAGAGGCTGGGATGTGGAAGGGAGAGAGGAGAAGGGTCTTTTCTTATCATTATTCAAATTCATTCTTTGTCTTAGCCATTTCATTCATCTTGAATGGATTCACTGCTTTCTTCTAGAGGGAAGCAAGCTTGCCTGTGTCCGTAGCCCGACTTCTGGGAGCTCTCCACGACAGCTCTCTGGCCAAACCGTCCCATGGGTCTGATCCCACGCCCCGTGTACCAGGAAGGGTCGATATCAGGGTCTAGAAGGCAAAGGCCAGGAAGTCTTTAGAACGTGAGGCTGAGGACTAATTCTCCTGAGCATGTGTCACAGCCACCTGCTTGGGATGGAGGAGGAGGGACTTCCCGAGCTAAAACCATGGACTGGTCCAGCTGGAGTTAAAGCTCCCATGCTATAGGCTGTGATCGCTCATATCCTCTGTGGCTCAGGCCCCGACCTGTAACATACACTTGCCAGTGGTTGCACCTGCCTTGTCATTGCCTGTGGTGAGTAGGTGGCGTGGCCTTCGCTTATTTTAAAATGACAATGTCTTTTGCACAGTAATGAAGGAGAGAAGGGGGTAGCCATACAGAGGAGGGACTGGGTGACTCAGGACACAGGGAATGGGGTGCAACCCTCTTCCCCTGTCTGGTTCCCGTTGTGCCAGGCCTATGGAGAAGCACAGGACTCGATTCTCCAGGGACTGCCCTCCAGCCCCTTCCACAACCACCGCTAAAAACCAACAGCAGGCACCCTGAGCCACGCAGTGCAAACAGGGCCCTGCCGGGGTGACGGGAACCAAGGGCCACATTCTCGGCTTGGAGCAGATCCATTGAAATCAGTGGGGCTCCGCTGATTCACAGCCGCTGAGGATCTGGCCCATGTGCTTAGTTCTCTGGCTCTGCAGTGACTCACTTGCTGACATGCAACCTGTGCATCCTCACGGCAGTTAGAACATGGGCTTTGTGCTATGAGCACGTGGGGCCCCGTCATCCTGAGACTGCCGACAGCCCGGTGTGTGTATAGGCTGCCCCACCACCAGAGCACCAGGCAACTCCATTGCCCAAGCTAATTCAGGTGGGCTGGGGAGTCAGGAGAGCTGGGTTCTAACCCTGCCTGTCACCTTGAGAAAGTCACCGCCCCTGTGTCTTGTGTGTTTATATTGCAAACTCCTTCAGGAAGGGCTGTTACTGCCAGGGGTGTGCCTGGCGCTTAGCACAGAGCGGCCTGATCGCGTCGGGTGCCACCGGGTGCTGCCGTGACACACGTTGTAGGAAGAGATTTGCTGGACAGGCTGATTAAAGACTGCACGTTTTTGAGTTCTGCTGTCTGGAAAGTTCCTCTAGAGTTTTCCTGGCCCATTGAACCTGCAATGCGGCTGGGCCAGGAAACTCCATCTATAGGCCCTTTGTAGGCCTTGCTGGGGAGAACGGCCTTCGGGGTGGGCAGGAGGAAGGGGGTGAAAAGATGTAAGGAATTGTTTTAGAGTGTCTAAAGTCCCTCGAAAGGACCGTTTTGAAGTCCAGCTCCTGGACTGAGCCAGAGCGGAGTGGCTGGGTGAGGGGGAGGATGGATTGGGTTGCAGAAGATGAGAGGGAAAATGCAGAGGCAGGAGGGGGAAGCTATGCGGAGCAAGAGGGGGATTCTGGAGGGAGAAGAACAAAGCCTAGATAATGAAAGGACAGAAAGCTCAGCCATCTCATGCTGCAGCCTTCTAGCCTTGCAGTAACCCGCAATGTTGCACGTTCACCGGCAGAGGGCGCTGCTACACAGGCCCGAGCACACTGTGGCTCGCAATGACAGCCTTAACCCAGAGGCCTTTTCAAAAACTTTTGCTGCATTTGAACAACTCCACGTGTTTGGGGTCAGGTTGGGACAAGTCCTTACATAGGCGTGTGCGTGTGTGCAAGGAGACCCTGGTCCTGCCATGCCAGGCCCATGCCCGGCTGCGGTCAGTGTGCACGGGGAGGTACAGGAGGAGGCAGAGCGGCTTGAGCTGCTCTGAGTGCGGGCAGGCTTCATATGCACACAGCGCTGCTCCTGCACCTCTGCACTACACCCTGTTCAACGCCTGGGCGCTCTGGAGACTCTCCACCCTGTGACTAAACCAGGCTCTGAACATAGGCTACCATGGGAGAGAGACAGGAGAAGCCTCTCTATTAAACACTGACCCTGCCATGCCACCCACTGATACTGTCACCGACCTCCTAGGCTCTTCTGTGCTGGGTCCAATTATCTCGGGGAGGGCAGAAATAACGGGGGTGGAGGGGCAGCATAGCCATTTGGGGTGGCTCTGTGCCAGTCTGCACCAGCTGAGGAGCTGGCCTGGCTGCTGCAGTTACAGGGACTTACTCCTGATTTCCATGGATCGAAGCTGCGGGACCAGCGGACCCTCCAGAGGTATGCCTGCGGGAGGTCCACCGGAGCCCTGCCTGTTGCCCTCCCGGTGACCGGCAGAGCGCCCCCCCCTACGGCATGCCACCCCAAGCACGCGCTTGGCGTACTGGGGCCTGGAGCCACCTGTGACGTTATGAGTGTGATATAATATCTCATTGAAAGGTGACAGGGCCAGAAAGAGTTCATTAACTCATAGACTGACCTGACCCATGGGTGAACCTTGAGGACTGGTTAGGAAGATATGTAAATGACTAGAGCTTTGAAATGCAAGTCTGCATTGTTAGAGGTAGAAGGGTAGATGTTTGCTCAGGTCTTGTGATCAAAGCAAACAAGTCTTGTCTATTGCTATAGTTTTAATTCAAAGATCAAAAAAGGAATATTAACATTTATGATGATACTTGAGTGAAATAGCACTATTGTCTATGTGTCTCTTTGAAGGTTGTGCTAACCTGTATCTGAACTGTTTAATGGATAAATTACTCTGTGCTAATTGCCAGGATGTTTGGGAGAAGGAGTTGAGCCTATTGTTTTCTCAGGCCGAAAGGCTGCTGGAAATGTATAAAAAGCCTGGGACATGATCCTTCATCTCAGATCTGCTTTGGGTTTCAAGAGGGGGAAACCTTAAGCCATAAGGATTGAGATCCCCAGTCATTGACTGGAGCCACCCTGAATATGGAAATTGGACTATAACCTATGGACTATTTCTAAAAGGACTTTTGGCAACTACAAGCTCATCTCTGCTGTGTATCTGAACCTCAAGAATTGAATTCAAGTCTCTCTGTAGATTAATCTTTTAACCAACACTCTCTCTCTTTTCTTTTTTAATAAATTTTAGCTTAGTTAATAAGAATTGACTACAGCGTGTATTTTAGATAAGATCTAAGTTATAATTGGACCTGGGTATGTGGCTGATCCTTTGGGATTGGAAGAACCTTTTCTTTTATATGATGACGTAAGATTCTCAGGAATCATCATCATATCTGACAGGTGTGTCTGGACGGAGGCCTGAGGCTGGGCACTTTAAGGGAACTGCGTGGTTTGGACTTCTAAGTGACCGGTGAGGTACTGTAGAAGCTGTTTTGTGCTGGTTGGTAAATCTAAGTATTGGAATAACCACCAGCGTTTGGGGTTTGTCTGCCCCGTTTGGTTCGCAGTTCACCCTGATTGAGTGACCTCAGCCGGCTCCCACGGGCAGCACCGTCACACCGCCCCTGCTAGGAGAGTTAATCAGATGGTCATCTTCGGTGGGGGTGGGGTGAGCAAATCAATCCACTCTCCGGCGAGACACCCACTGAATAACAGGAATTACAGCTGTTCCCGGGAAACTGGAGGAAACATTGAAGTGCCAACGTTTTGAAATGTGTTTTTGTTCCAAATTGGACTGAAAAGCTGAAATTTCCCACCAATTAAAAAATTCCAAGATTTTTTTAAATTTGGAATCATCAAAATGGTTTGTTTAGTTAATGTCAAAACAATACACACTATTAAACCATCAAACTACATTAAAATTAATGGTTTAATTTAAAAGTCAAAACTAAACGAGGAGAGTCAAAACGCTGTGTTTTGACTCTATCAAAATGAACCACTTGAACATTATCGAAACGAAACCAGAAAGTCAAAACGGTTCATTTTGGTTTTTTATCCATCAAAAATGTTGTCAGAATTGACACATTCCCGCAAAACAGCTAGACTTTGACAAAACTGCATTTTCCAATGGAAAAAAGGTTCCCCTGAAAGAGTTTTGCCCAGCACCAGTGGGAACGGATGCATGATCAGCATTGTCAACCCCACCTTAGTCATTCAAAAGTCATGAGTCAGGTCCCCCCAATCATGAGATGATTATATATATATATATACACGTTTCTTTTTATTTGCCAGTCTGGTTTCTGAGCTGCTACAGTGTACATGGATTATATTTTCAAGCTTTTCTCCTCAGCCAGTAGAGTGAACAATCATTTTTGATGAAAGCCAAGACTCTCGTGCAATCTCTGGATTCTGAAAACTGGATAAAACATCTCGAGAGTTGGCATCACTCTCAGCAGTGAGTGAGTAGCTGCCTTTTTGGAGCTGCAACTAAACCTGAGACCTAAACTTACCTGTGAAACCACACACAGGTGCACACCTGAGCGTCTCCTCTGTGGGCATGTAACAGGGCGGCTTGCCTGGGTTCTGGAGTCTGGGCTAAGCCAGGCCGGAGTACAAGAGGAGCCTCACCTGAGTGGATGCAGGTGATTTAACATAAGAGGCAGGTGTGTGGCTGGCTGAGAGGGAGGAAGGAGCAGGAGGGCAAGCAAAGGAGCCACAGGGCTGAGACCCGGCGGCTTTGGGTACAAGACTCTCTGGGGTGCTTAAGGGGCCCATAAGGGGCTGCTAGAGGCAAGACACTGCAGAGGCATCCCTGGCCACAAGGGGGCGCTTGCGCGGCAGCAACACTCTAGGGCAGCAAAGGGCAGTGAAAGGGCTGCAAGCCGTACCACCAGAGTGACACAGGCACCGATGCCTTGAGCTGGTAACTGCATCTGTGACATGGGTCCAAGGAGCTGGCTGGGGTAGAGGCAGGTGGGGGGGGTGGGGGTGGGGCAAAGGGGGCAGTGGGCAGGCCAGCATTGTCCCATCCATTTGCATTGCTCATGGCAGAGATGTAACACAGCCAGGGCTAATGCGTTTCTGCTGCCCATCCATCCGTAAAGCCGCCGAGTAGCTGCTGGCTTTGGAAGTGCTGGCAGTGCAGCCACCGGGGAGATCCATGGCATTTACTCCCTCCATCAGGGATGTTGGTGCGAGTGAATGCCCTGGGCCCAGACTTTTGGGAGTACTCTGCCGAGGAGATGATTGAGCCCTGCACCAAAAGCTACATATTTTGAAGGCACCAAGGACCTTAAAAACTCTCTGAGCCCTCATCATCTCTGGCCTCGATCCTGCAACCTCCTTTCCAGGCCTCCCCGACAGCCAGATCAAGCCCCTCCCTCCTGTCTGACGGCTGGGATTGTCTTCTGACCTTGTAGCTATGACCACGTCACCCTGCTTCCCTGCAGTCGATTAAACATCTTGTTCTCACTGTTAATGTCTTTCATGGCTCGGCTCCTTACCTGCGCTTCTTTTTGTCTGGGCCTACTGCCTCCACTCTGCCGATGATGCCGACCTTGTCGGCCTGTCTGTCCACTTCTCCCATGCTTCCCAGGTGCAGAGAGTTCCTGTCCCAACTAGCCCTCAGAACTGCCACCCCAGGACTCCTTCTCCTCAAGGCCTACTTGTGTGTCACGAAGCCACTGGTGGTGACAACTGCTAATGGCTCATTAATGGGTAGTGGGGATCGCACAGAGTATTTTGTGCATTTGTTTGCATCTCAAAATTTATCTGGACTTGTAAGAAGACTCAGACCCATCTACAGTGCACATTCATCGGCTATGCATCCTTCGGTCACCTTATCTGTTGTTCCATCACCTCATTCCCTCACATTGTTTACTACGCCTGCTCGATTGCTTTTGACTTTCTCTGGTGTGTCTTGTCGTAAGTTGGGCCCTTACCCTGCAAGCGGCTGTGTTTGACCAGAACCCTGCATTGCGTGGCCAGGGTCAGGATCTCAGACCGAGTTCATCGGGGCCTGGTCTGTCTTTTACCGTGTGTTTGCCATAAGACATTGTAAGAAAGGAATTGCTTTGAAAAGCTTCTTGGTCTATTACTTCTGTTCATTGTTATTTTCTATCCAAGTTACTGACCTGCTTAAAACACTGAAGTGGTTCAGAAATAGACAGAGGTCTTCAGCCTAGGAAATAAATGACCAAGTCATCTGGCTGCGTGAGGCATCAACACAAGTGTAAGTGTTCATTGTAACCTCCAGTCTCAGTGGCAAGTCCTACTACCTTGTTAATTCTTTCCCTAGCACATCAGAGAGGGCGTTTTGGAAGCCATTTCTTATTGATGTGAATAAAAAGGAAACTTGTGCTGGGGAGTGCGGGGGGTGGGTGGGGAACGGAAGGCCGACTGTCATTTAATGAAGCAATGGTTAGAAAAATATAGGGGAAGCTGTAGGGGATCCAAGCTCTGGCCCAATGAGCCCACGTGCATGACTAAGGCCAGCAGAACCTCAAGCTGGATGGGCTAGTGGTGAGACCATTGGGCTGGGGCCCAGAACTGGTAGATTTCTGGTTCTGGTTCTATCGCTGACCCTTGCCAGGCCCTTACTCTCTTTAGTCCTCACTTTCCTGTCTGTCAAACAGGCATCACAATACTTCCCGACAGCAGGTTCTGAGGCCTAATGAACGTTTGTTAAGCAGGCTGAGATCCTTGGGGGGTGGGCGGGGCTGTACACCCGCAAACTATTGGTCTGAATCATGCTAGGAAATCCATGTAATTGGATGATGCCATGAAGGTGTTCGGTGGGGACGGCTACCTACTGAAAGCTGTGCCTGGGGAAGGAGCCACGCAGTTCCCAGTGACACCGAAGGCAACTGTCAGACTGACTCCTCCTGCACCCCTACGTCTGACACTGCAGACACTGGAGCTCTCGAGCCCAGCCCAAAACCCACTGGGAGTCTTTCCATGGATGGCAGCAGGCCCTTAGCGGGCATCCTAAGAAGGGTTACAGGTGTCTTAGTGAAGAGCTGGAAGTCAGGTGCTTTAGGACTTGTCTGCACTTGAAATGCTACAGCAGCAGAGTTGTTGCGCCGCTGTAGCGCTTTGGTGTAGACGCTCCCAATGCTGACAGGAGAGATTCTCCCATCGGTGTAGTTAATCCACCTCCCTGAGAGGTGGTAGCTAGGTTGATGGTTCCAGCAACCTAGCACTGGCTACACGGGAACTTAGGTCAGCTTAACTACCCGCGGAAGGGTGTGCATTTTTCATACCCTTGAGCAACGTAAATTTTCTAGTTTAGACTAGCCCTTAGTTGCCACCTCCTTATTTCTCTGAATCGCAAACCATTAATTCCTATGAGCTGCAGGAGCACCCCTTTGGGAGAGCAGGAGGAGTCCCGTGACAGAGCCGCACAAGCCCTGACTCTCACACCTGTAACTGGCCGAGCCGTCAGTGGATGGCGGCCCTAGGCTGGATTTGCGTTTACTCCGATGCCTCCCACCACCGAGCTGGTGTGTGGCTTCAATTTGTCAGCGTGATTTACTCTGACAAAGTCACATAGCCCTTCCCCGTGCCGGGAATCACCCTGGGACTCCAGGTAGAAATGAAGTGACTCTGTTTGGCAATCTCTTACCAGAAAGGCCAGCTGATTGCAGTTATAGCGCTGCCTGCAGGCTGCTGAGTTTGAACCTTATAGCAGCAAATATCCAATGGAAGGAAATGTGCTAATCGTTATAGAACCTTCTGTCCATCCACACCTGTTCTTTTCCCCTGGGCTATATCACCATTGATCGCCTCCTTTTTAGCACTCACGGTTTCTCTCCTGCATGCGGCGATATGCACCCGCCGCTGTGTGCACTCCATTTTAAAATGTGAAATTCTGTGCTACAGATAACAGATGCATTCTGGCACCTTGGGAGAGACGGACTCTGAGCACTGAGGCTTCTTCACACAATTTACACTGTGCTTCTTACGTTCTCGTTTAAAGTGATGGCATCCATGCAGCCGAACATACCGGGCATGGGAGTCAAAACTCCTCAACAGTGCTTCCCCGTGCAACTGGCACGCTCTCACTGCATTGCCCTCACCATTCAAATGGAGTATGGACATTTAAAAGACGGCCACTGGAGCCAATGCTCTAGGAATGAGAGTGGGATCTGGCTGCAGGTTCTGCTGCATTTGTCCATTGCCCCATTTGGACAAAGACAGACTTTTGGGCAGTCCACACCCCACTGCTGCAGGACATGGCCCGGGGACACCAGTTAACGTGCAGATGTTTAGGTGGTAACTCTGAGTATCAGTGGAAGAACAGCATTCCCACCCAGCCCATTTCTAGTTCCTACGGCTCCTGGGAGGCTCAAGTGTCATATAGTTGACCTCCCACTGACAGTGATGCCACCTGTGGCTGTTCTAGCTTGAGCAGAGTGCTCAGTTCAATCAAAAGGCCGTTTCCCCCTGCAAAGTGTGAGACCTGAACGTCCAAGCCAGGCTCTGAAAATCAAAGGGCTTTTTACATGAGCAATAAAGATTCTGCCATCAGGACGTCCAGAATTTGGCAATTCTGCCACTGATGCAACAGACAGAAGAGACTCCACCTTGCTTTTCCAGAGCTGGCTCAATCTGCAGTGGGAACTTCATGCAAAAACTGGGTCAGCGAAGGAAGCAGGTGTGACCTAAGACACACAGGGCAGTTTTTAAAACCGAGTGCACCCAGCTGCGGGTGCATAACTTCATGCACAATCAACACCCTTGCGGGTGATAATATGATCCAAACTGAACACATCATTTTAATCTTTTCTGGCTTCCCCACTTTTTTTTCCAGTTGGGTTTTACTAGAGGTTTCATGGGTCTTAAACAATGAGGTTAATATCTGAGTATAAATGCACAGGCTAGATGCCTAACATGTCCAGTGTTGTTTTCTTCCACCACCTGGAATTCAGGAGCTAACCGAGCATGTAAAACCTACAAGGGATGAGAGGTATTGTTTCAGAAGTTCTTAGCATTGGCTGCAGACTCAGACAAAGTCAGTTTTCCTTTGCAGGCCTTTTAAAAATTCTAAGGCTCTGAACTGAATTGACAGAAAATACCTTTTTTCCCATGCAAACAACATTGCAGTAGCGGTTATAGTTCAGTCATGGGAAAACAGAATTAGAAGCCATTTGGATATAAGCTCAAAGGCTCACACTGTGTATGGACACTTGCCTTTCATTGCAGGCTTCATGTACTTTCAGCAAAGAGCACTTTATGGGAAATACTGTTTGCTGAACGTGTAACACTGCTCACATGGATGGATAGCACACAGACATTCATGTGCAGAAAAACTCACACCAAAAACTTCAAACATGCGAACAAGCACATTGCCACAGCACACAAGGGTCACTGCATGAAAACACCTAGCTGCGTTCCCAAGATAACGCATCACAGAAGCAAACAAAGAGTGGAGGGAAAAACCAGTGGATTCAAATAAGGTGCAGTTCCAACCCCTTCCAGTTTACCTCTGGCTGCGAGTGTGTGGCTGGCACACAGACATGCTAAAGTACTTACTGTGTGTCAAGCAGGAGTTCAGGAGTGCGATGCTGCTTCCTTCCTCCGATGATTGGACTCTGTGAGCCAAAGAGCCCCTGTTTGCCTGTTTTATGCCTTGCCTTAGTGCTGATGTCACAGACAAAGCCAGCCCTAGACAAAGCCAGGGCATTTTCACGTCAGCTCCCCTCCCCATAACCCATTATGTTAATTTGTATCAAATCAAGAAATGGATTTTCATGACTCATGAGGGCGCCTATTTTATCTTGGGATTCTAATATTTTCTTCATTTGGACAAATCAGATAGCTTGGAAATACGCTAATCTTTCCCCCACGTGGGCCATTATTTCCCACGTAAGGAGCTGGACCTCATCAGGGAATGTATGTTGTGCAGACGCATTCCAGAAGGCGCGCACTGGTACGTATCTGCATGTGGTTGCTGAATTAAGCTAAGGTGGTGTAAATCCCACTTGGTGCTTCTATGTTAGGAGTTTGTATCAGTGTCAATTTCTTTACTGCCGACAAGCCTGTACAGTTCCTCCATCCCAAACCTAGGCCCAGGCCCGTCCACTCCATTGGGGGTCAGCCCAGCTCCCTGAGGGGCTCTCAAAGTGTCCAGTTCAGGTACTGACCAGCCCCAAATTTTGTCACCTCCTACCCATCTGGAGCTCCTCAGTCTGGGGCACGGTCGCTGGCTTAGCAGATTTCCCTCTGTCTCTGTGTCCAGTTCAGTCAGTCCATCTCTCTCAGGCTTTCATCTCCCAAAGGGGTGGGGGTGGGGAGGAATCCACGTCCCTGCTGCTGGAGAAACCCTCACAAAGCTGTTGCCGCTCCTGGCAAAGCTCTCAGCACCAGCCTTGTAGCCTGGTGCCACATGCAGCTCATTCCCCCTTCCCCTCGGCTACCGGTGTCCTTTTAAATTCTTCCTCCGCTGGGAGCAGGCCCTGCACCTGTTGAGGGGCAGGGCACCCCTAGTCCAATACTGGATCAGTGAGGGGCCCGTACACCCCATCACCGTGAACAGCGTATCCCCCCTTCCTCCTCCGCAAATCAGCCTGGGCTGACAAAAACCAAGAGAGTAACATGCCGTAAGAACAGCTGGTCCAGGGGAGGAAGCTCATTCAGCCCTGAGACAGAGCCTGCTGGGACTGTTAAGAATCTGTTCTGATAGCATTGAACAGCTTAATCTTTAGCAGAATGCTGCGTGTCTAAGGAATGGCAGAGTAGTGATGCTTAGTGCTACAGAGTAACCACCTTTGTGAGGCCAATAAAAGATAAAGTAGCTACAAAGCTAGAAGCAACTGATTTGAACTAACCCCAAACCTGGGAGGGGAGTTAACATGGAAATAGGGTGACCAGATGTCCTGATATTATAGGGACAGTCCCGATATTTGGGGCTTTGTCTTATATAGGCGCCTATTACCCCTTACCCCCGTCCCAATTTTTCACACTTGCTGTCAGGTCACTCTACCTGGTAATGAGAAATGTCTAAGAAAAGCTTAACAAAAAGGGATCAATACATTTGCAAAACCAATGGAAACTGAAGCTGCATTGTCTGGCACTGGAGGCAAGTGTGACGAAATCACTGTGTGTTTTGCTGTTATCGGGATCTGTTAGACCTATTGGCTGAGTAAGTGAATGTCTCTATCCAACAAGCGGAAAACATGCTGGAGAAGGAGGCCTGTTCATGTATGTAGCGGTGGGACAAAATGACATGGCTGGGATATTGACCGCCTTTGGAAATCTGTCTTCAGCAAGAGAGACAATGAGAAGATGTTTGGGCAATTAATAAGAAATGGCGACATGTTAGAAACCTAAACAGCACGTCCTACTTAGCATCAAAGTGGGTCCAAATAGTTAAAATTGCTCCTGCCAGCGAGGCCAGTCCTGCCGTCTGCAATAATGATTTTTCTGTTTGGTTTGCTGATTTTTTTGTGTGTGCGCAAAACTGCCAGTGAAGCAAAAAGTCAGTTATTTGCCCAATACTAAGTGCAACTAAATAGGCTCCAGTGGTGAGCGTATCTATTCCCAAGGAGCAATTCCTTTCCTTTCATAACAACCATGGCTATTCTGGTCTGGTAACAGTCAGTATGGACGTGACTGACATCCATGCCTAAGAGCTATTAAAGTCGCTAGGCATCTGGATCCTGAATCCCCACTGCAGCTTGAGATCCCTTCCGCTCTTGCCGCCTGCCCCAGAGCATTTCCCTTCACAGCACCATTTGGCTTTCACTCTTCAGTTGAGTTTCCTGCCACTTTCTCCAGGCTTCTGCCCTTACACTGGTTTTACTTTATTTTTTCTCTTTTATTCTTTCATTTCTTTCCCCCGGTTTGGGTAAACCTACCCTGTACTTGACCCTCCACACCCTCTAACCGCTTCCCACTAGAGCCTCCCTTCTCTCATGACTTGTAGGTCACACTCTGCAGTTTCTGGGTCTCCCTCTCCCAGGCTCCCTGCTCTTGGGGAGCCTCCAGCTTCTCCCCCAAACCCCAACTCCTAATTCATTCTGTGTCCCTGCCACTCCCACATCTGCCTGTCCCCAGCCCGGCTGTCAATTCTCCTCCTCAACCCTCCCATCACTTCTGCCCCAGCCCCTCCCTCAGTCCTGCCCCTGCAGCCCCACGTCTGCCCTCAGGGCCCCTCTGCTCCTGTTGTGGGGGGCAGGGGGCTGCAAGGTGGAAGTTTTGCCTAGGGCGCAAAATATCCTTGCACCGGCCCTGCTGCTTGGGCTGCTCCATCCTCAGCGGCAGAGACACAGCAATGAAGGGGCCAGAAGCTTTTGGTGAGGAGGGATCAGAAGAGGCAGGTACCAGCTTTAAACCCCAGAGGGAAGCTCCCTCCCCTAATGCAGCCTCAACGCCCAGGCCAGGAAACAGAGCCTTATTGGTACTGTTTGAAGACAGGATACTGGACTATGTGGACCTTTGATCTGACCACTCGGGCCATTCTGATGTTCTTATAACTAACCGAGCTGTATCTGCCCCCACTGTAACCCACTAGACCCCAGTCCTCCTAGAGCTGGGATCGAACCCAGGACTCCTGGCAGGGTCTCTCCGACAGAGTTAGTAATAAAGGAAGAATATACAGTCACATTTTAACCAGTGTCCCTACAGTGATTTTCAGACCACATTAGTATTAGAGCTCAGTGGGTCTAATATCGATTTAATTTTCTTTCTTTTATAAAGGAATTAGATACAGGGCTCCTGCCAGCTCATTGCTAACTTCCCTGCCAAAACACTGGAGTTTTCAGGTGCGCAAGTAGCCCCTGGAATCATGGTTAAATTACCCTCCCCCCACCATTTGAAATGGGGCTCCTGTGTGCACAGTCCCCTACCGTGCTCCCAGAAGAGCTGCATTAACAGGCAACTCTGCAATTGACCCCCAGGCCTCTCTAGTTCCTTGGCCACATGGATCCTGTCCCTATTCTGGCGGCTAATCCGGAAAAAGAGCTCGCCCCTGCTCCCACCTGAGGGATGTGTTGGGTTGAGATCACCTGATCCAAGCAGGCAGTAGGGACAGAATCTGAGACTTGAAGCTCCTAGAGTGACCTCTTACCTTTATAGACCTGCCCTTCAGCCATCCCCAGCTATTTTCAAGTGTAACGTGATCGTAACAAGACCCATTTGAAACCCTTCACCACACAAGACAAAGCCTGTAGGATTCCTCATTAACTATTTATTTCTCCTCCCCTGGCTCCCTACAGCCACTAGCCACCTTCGAGCTTTCCCTCTTCTCTCCCAGGCTCTGCTCACTTGATTGCAGCAGCTCAGCGGATGGTCCAGCTTTGCTCTTTCACTTCCATTCTTCACTTCTTTGGGTGGCTGCATTTGCAACCGAGCAGCCTGATGGAAATCCCTGAGTCCTCTGTCTCGGCAGGCAGGCCAAGCAGCCAAGGGAGGTTAGCCTGAACTGTCAGGAGTGGAGGCTTGGCCCATAGGGTAGGGTTACCATATTGGAACTGTCAAAAAAGAGGAGACTCCATGGGCGGGGGAGGGGTTTAAATGCTCCAGACAGACGCCTCGCAGGTAGGGTTGGGGGCGTGTAAGAGTCCGGTGTGGGGGCTCGGCCCTCTCGGGTGTGGCCGGGAGCCAGGCCGCGTCACTACACGGCCTAAATCAGCAGTTCAGTCTCCGAAGGTCCAAGGGCTCAGACCCTCAGGCAGGGGCTGAGCACCCAGAGTCAGTAAAGCCCTAGCCCTAGTCAGGGCGGGGCAATAAGCAGTAGTTCAAGGGGCTCAGCTCCTTAAGCAGGAGCTGAGCAAACAATAGTTCAGGGCTCAGATCTTTAAGCAGGAGCTGAGCAAACAACAATAGTTCAGGGCTCAGGTCCTCGAAGCAGGAGCTGAGCAGCAACAATAGGTGAGTCCAGACTTCTGGGTCTGAGCTCCAATGTGAGGGGGAGACTGCCACCCATGAGGCGGTGGCATGGGGGGGACACAGGCCCACCCACTCCACTGTGTCCCAGACCCAGTTAGTCTGCTGCTGTGTCGGTGGGGTCGTGACCGCAACACACCGACATCGGCTCAAAATCTGCAGTAGCCAGACTGGGGTCGGCTACCCCTGGGCTACATCCCATCTCCCCCTCCATGGGTAGCTGCTCATCGCGGGTGTCCGCAGCGGGGTCCCATACCATGGGCTCCTCGTCGTGCTGAGGGCTGGCTAGGTTGGGCTGCTCCTCAGGACACGGGTCGGGGGGACGCTCGGGCAGCTCCTTGGGGTAACGGGCTCGGGGCAGACTCGGCCAGTTCTCCTCAGGGTAACGGGCTCGGGGCAGACTCGGCCAGTTCTCCTCGGGGTACCGGGCTCGGGGCAGGCTCGGCCAGTTCTCCTCAGGGTACCGGGCTCGGGGCAGGCTCGGCCAGTTCTCCTCTGGATACCGAGCTCGGGGCAGGCTCGGCCAGTTCTCCTCAGGGTACCGGGCTCGGGGCAGGCTCGGCCAGTCCTCCTCAGGGTACCGGGCTCGGGCAGGCTCGGCCAGTTCTCCTCAGGGTACCGGGCTCGGGCAGGCTCGCCAGTTCTCCTCAGGGTACCGGGCTCGGGCAGGCTCGGCCAGTCCTCCTCAGGGTACTGGGCTCGGGGAAGGCTCGGCCAGTCTTCTTCAGGGTACCGGGCTTGGGGCAGGCTCGGTCCAGCAGGAGCTCGGTCAGGAGCGTCTGTCCTCTCCGGCCGCCGGGCTGCAACTGAGCGCAGGGCCGGGGCTTTTATACTTCCTGTCCCGCCCACTGACTTCCAGGGGGCGGGGACAGGTGGCAGTGGCTCCGCCCACTGTGGCAGCTGTTCTGGCTCCTCCCTCTCGGGTGCGGCCGGGAGCCAGGTCGCCTTACTACACGGCCCCCCCCTCAAGGCTGGCTCCCGTGCAGCGGGGCCAGCCCCTTCCATACCCCCCAGCCGGGAGAGGAAGTCCGCGTTAGCATGGTCCTTCCCAGCCCGATGACGCACAGTGAAGGCATAGGGCTGCAGGGCCAAGTACCACCGCTGCAGCCGCATATTATGGTCCTTCATGCGAGCCAACCACTGGAGGGCGGAATGGTCGGTGACCAAGGTGAAGGGGGCTCCCAGGATGTAATACCTCAGGGCTTCACAGGCCCACTTCACAGCGAGGGCTTCCTTTTCGACCACCGCGTAGTTTTTCTCTCGGGGGAACAGCTTCCGGCTGATGTAAAGAACCGGATGCTCTTCCCCCTCTACTTCTTGGGAAAGGACAGCCCCGAGTCCCACTTCCGAGGCGTCTGTCTGTAAAACAAATGTCTGGTGGAAATCAGGACTATACAAGACTGGCTCGCTGCAGAGGCTCGTCTTGAGTGTCTGAAAGGCCTCGTCTCACTCGCGGGTCCATTTCACCTGCCGCGGGCTATCCTTTGTCAGGAGCCCCGGTAAGGGGGCTGCAATTGCCGCGAATTGAGGAATAAATCATCTGTAATACCCTGCCAGCCCCAGAAACTGGCGCACCTGGCGCTTCGTGGCTGGCGGGGGGCAGGTTGCGATGGCCTGGACCTTGCCGACAAGAGGTTTTACCTTCCATGCCCGATAGTATACCCCAGGTACGTGGTCTCTTGTCAGCCGATGCAACATTTCTTAGGGTTGGCTGTTAACCCGGCCTTCCGCAGGGACCTCAGGACGGCTGCAACCCTTTCTAGGTGGTTCTCCCACCGAGGACTGTAAATGACCACATCATCTAGATAGGCGGCCTCGTAGTCCTGATGTGGCTGGAGGAGGCGGTCCATTAGGCGCTGAAAGGTGGCCGGAGCGCCATGGAGGCCGAAGGGCATCCGGGTAAACTGGTATAGGCCCGTGGGTGTGGCGAACGCAGTCTTCTCCTTGGAGTCTGGTTCCAGGGGGATCTGCCAGTACCCTTTGCTTAGATCAAGGGTGGTGATATAGCGGGCCTCCCCTAAGCGGGCCAACAGCTCATCTATCCGAGGCATGGGATAGGCATCGAACTTGGAGATAGCATTAACGTGCCTAAAGTCGATACAGAATCTCTGTGAGCCGTCGGGCTTCGGTACCAGCACTACAGGGCTGCGCCATTCACTTTGCGATGGTTCAATCACCCCTAGATCCAGCATAGCTCGTACCTCCTCCTCAACGACCTGCCTCCTGTGATACGGCAAGGGCCTGGTCGCGGCTCGGATCACCACCCCAGGCTCTGTCTGGATCCTATGGTATACCAGGGTGGTGTATCCCGGTTGGCCCGTAAAGGTGCGGGAAAAGGCTTGCAGGAGGCACCGGGTCTGCTTGAGTTGGTCGTCTGTTAGGGTCTCCCCGAGCTGGGGTTCCCCGGGGTCCTCGGTATGGGCTACCTGGGGTCCTAGCTCAGGTTCTGGCGGGTAGGGGTTGATCAGGAGACCTTCACATTCCCGCCAGGGCTTGAGGAGGTTGACATGGTACCGTTGGGTCTTCTTTTTCCGGTCCGGCTGATTGATTTCATAATTAACTGGGCCCACCTTCCGAACCACCTCATATGGCCTTTGCCACCGGGCCAGGATCTTCGATTCACTGGAGGGAAGAAGGAGTAATACCCGGTCTCCGGGATGAAAGTCCCGAGTCTGGGCGTCCCGGTTATAAGTCTGGGCCTGCGTGTCCTGGGCGGCTTTCAAGTTCTCCTGCGCCAGGGCCCCCGCCTGCTTAAGGCGCTCCTGAAGCTGGAGTACGTACTTTAAGAGGCCCTGGGCCGGCGATGGGGCTTGCTCCCAGGTTTCCCTCATGAGATCCAGCAGGCCCCGAGGTCACCGACCGTACAGCAACTCAAAGGGTGAGAACTTGGTTGAAGACTGGGGGACTTCCCGCACCGCCAGGAGCAGGGGTGGAAGGAGCTGGTCCCATCGGTGAAGGTCCTCCTGGGGGAACCTACGCAACATCTCTTTCAGCGTCCGATTGAATCTTTCAACCAGCCCATCTGTCTGGGGATGGTAAACGGACGTCCGGAGTTGCTTTATCCCCAAGAGTTCGCACACCTGCTGGAGCAGCCGTGACGTAAAGTTGGTCCCCTGATCCGTGAGGATCTCCCGGGGCAGGCCGACACGGGCGAAGACCTTCACCAGCTCAGCTGTGATGGTGCGGGCTGTGATGGTCTGGAGAGGGATTGCTTCGGGGAACCTGGTAGCATAGTCCATTATCACCAAAATGTATTGGAACCCTGCGCTGCTCTTAGAGAGAGGCCCCACCAGGTCCATGGCCACACGTTCAAAGAGGGTCTCAATCAGAGGCATCGGGACCAGCGGTGCCTTGGGAGTTCGTGCTGGGGCAGCCAACTGGCATTCCGGGCAAGAGTTGCAATAATTCTTTACCTCCTGGTGTACCCTGGCCAGAAGAAGCGCCCAGGATCCGAGCCAGGGTCTTCTCGTGACCGAGGTGCCCGCCGCAGGGATGTCGGGCCAGTTTCATGACCGCCCGGCGGTGACACCGAGGCACGAGGAGTTGTGTCCGGTATCCCACTTGCGGGGTCCTCTCGACGCGATACAGGCGCTCCTGCCGCAACTCAAAGTGCGGCCACTGCGCCGCTCGATGGGGGTCGAGGACTGTCCCATCCACGGAGGCCAGCTGGTCGTATGTCCGCGTGAGTGTAGGGTCGGCCTATTGATCCCGGCAAAGTCTGTGGCGCCGAGGATCCTCCCCACCCGGGGAGGATCTTCACGCCCTTCCGTCGGGTTGGTGTGGTCGGGGGCTTTCACCTCGTCTTCCTCAGTCTCTGGGGCCTCCCCTTCCAAGGCTGGCGTGACCTGCGGGCTGCCCTCGGCGTGGCGGCGTAGTACGGCGGGGACCTCGGGCCAGTCCCGACCCCGGATCACCGGCACGCCAGCCGTGGAGCGAGTCCCACTGTCATCAGCTGGGTGACCCCATCAATAGTCAGTTGGGCCCTGGTACTTGGGTAGGGCCGTATATCCCCGTGGATACACTGCAGCTGAATCTTCCCAGGCGGTTGTCAGCCTGCGGGCCATGGTTTGGCAGACCAGTGTCTGGCCGCAGCCTGAATCGAGGAGGACCACCGCCGGGCGCCTCAACGACCACGGGCACGGTGATCTTGGCCGCTTGCCAACGCCGGGCACGGCCTTCCCATGAGTAAACCTGGCCAAAGGTACACTCCAGTCCTGGGCAGTTCCGCTGTAAATGGCCATACTCTCCACAGGAGAAACAGGGCCCCAGGTCTGCTCGTCCCGTCCGTGACCGGGTCCCGGGGTTACTTCCAGGCGGGTTCCGTAGTCCTCTCGCTGCGGGAACCGGGTCCGAGCGGGTCTCCGGAGGACGGGCGGTACGGGTCCGGGCCTCCGCTCCACGGGAGGAAACTCAGACGCCTGTGAGGGTGGGTGCACCCTTCTTTTCTGGGTTGGGGTGCTCCGTCCGGGCGGGCGGTCCGCCAGCCGAGCCCAGCGGGGTTTCAGCCGCGAGGAAGTCCTCCATTAATGTAACGGCCGCGCCACTGTCGCCGCCTATGGCGGAGGACCCAGGCTCTTCCTCGCGGGAGTACATGGGCAAACTGCTCCAATACTATCTGCTCCATCAGCTCCTCTGATGTCCGGCGTTCGGGCTGTAGCCACTTATTGCAGGTCTCTCGAAGCTCCTGGGCCACTATCCGAGGTCGGGCCCCTGGAGGATACGCCAGGCTTCTAAACCGCTGTCGGTAGGTCTCTGGACTCACATCCAGGGTGTCTAGGATAGCGGCTTTCACCTGGCTGTAGTCCTGGGCTGCCTCCACAGACAAGCCTCGATAGACCGTCTGAGCAGTCCCCGTTAAGTATGGGGCCAGGATGGTGGCCCATTGGTCCTGGGCCCAGCCCGCGACGACGGCCACCCGCTCGAATGTGACGAAAGGCTTCGGGTCGCCGCCGGGCCACATCTTCGTCAGCCGAATTGGGGGGCTGGGCCGCGGGGCCCCTGCAGCATCTCCTGGCTGGGGTTCCCCCGGTCGAGTCAGCACCGCTGCGAGCTGCTGGACACATTGCCGCTGGAAGTCCTGGTGCTGGGTAACCAGGTCTTGAATGAGCTGCCGTTGTTGCGTAACCTAGCTGCTCGACGAGCTGCTGCTGCTGTTGCGACTGGGCCGCCTGTTGTCGCCTCCTGGCTCTCCGTCATGAGGGCAGGAGCTGGGACAGATCCATCTCTCTGGCGGGAGGCCTCTCCCGCGGCCCCTTTTCACCAGCGCCAAGAGCTCGCGCCACATCCTGGGCGAGAGGTCCTCAGAGAAGGCACCACGTGTAAGAGTCCGGTGTGGGGCTCGCCTCTCGGGTGTGGCCGGGAGCCAGGCCGCGCCACTACACGGCCTAAATCAGCAGTTCAGTCTCCGAAGGTCCAAGGGCTCAGACCCTCAGGCAGGGCTGAGCAGAAATAAACAGTCAACGAAGCCCAAGCCCTCAGTCAGGGTGGGGCAGCAAACAGCAGTTCTAGGCTCAGACCCTCAGGCAGGGGCTGAGCACCCAGAGTCAGTAAAGCCCTAGCCCTAGTCAGGGCGGGGCAATAAGCAGTTCAAGGGCTCAGCTCCTTAAGCAGGAGCTGAGCAAACAACAATAGTTCAGGGCTCAGATCTTTAAGCAGGAGCTGAGCAAACAACAATAGTTCAGGGCTCAGATCTTTAAGCAGGAGCTGAGCAAACAACAATAGTTCAGGGCTCAGGTCCTTAAGCAGGAGCTGAGCAAACAACAATAGTTCAGGGCTCAGGTCCTTAAGCAGGAGCTGAGCAGCAATAATAGTTCAGGGCTCAGGTCCTTAAAGCAGGAGCTGAGCAGCAACAACAATAGTTCAGGGCTCAGGTCCTTAAAGCAGGAGCTGAGCAGCAATAATAGTTCAGGGCTCAGGTCCTTAAAGCAGGAGCTGAGCAGCAACAACAATAGTTCAGGGCTCAGGTCCTTAAAGCAGGAGCTGAGCAGCAACAACAATAGTTCAGGGCTCAGGTCCTTAAAGCAGGAGCTGAGCAGCAATAATAGTTCAGGGCTCAGGTCCTTAAAGCAGGAGCTGAGCAGCAACAACAATAGTTCAGGGCTCAGGTCCTTAAGCAGGAGCTGAGCAGCAATAATAGTTCAGGGCTCAGGTCCTTAAAGCAGGAGCTGAGCAGCAACAATAGGTGAGTCCAGACTTCTGGATCTGAGCTCCGATGTGAGGGGGAGACTGCCACCCGTGAGGCGGTGGATGGGGGGACACAGGCCCACCCACTCCACTGTGTCCCAGCCCGGGGCCCTAACAGCAGCAGTTAGTCTGCTGCTGTGTCGGTGGGGTCCTGACCGCAACACACCGACATCGGCTCGAAATCTGCAGTAGCCAGACTGGGGTCAGCTACCCCCGGGCTACTTCCCATCTCCCCCTCCATGGGTACCTGCTCATCGCAGGTGTCCGCAGCGGGGTCCCATACCATGGGCTCCTCGTCGTGCTGAGGGCTGGCTAGGTCGGGCTGCTACTCAGGACACGGGTCGGGGGACGCCGGGCAGCTCCTCGGGTACCGGGCTCGGGGCAGGCTCGGCCAGTTCTTCTCAGGGTACTGGGCTCGGGGCAGGCTCGGCCAGTCCTCCTCACGGTACCGGGCTTGGGGCAGGCTCGGTCCAGCAAGAGCTCGGTCAGGAGCGTCTGTCCTCTCCAGCCGTCGGCTTTTATACTTCCTGTCCCGCCCCTTGACTTCCGGGGGGCGGGGACAGGGGCAGTGGCTCCGCCCACTGTGGCAGCTGTTCTGGCTCCTCCCTCTCGGGTGCGGCCGGGAGCCAGGCCGCCTCACTACAGGGCCGTACTGTCGCAAGAGGTGGGAGGAGAAGAACACCCCATTTTGGACCTGAGCCACAAGCTGTTCCCCAGAGAGACCCGGTATTCCACCACAGAGCGGGAGGCCCTGGGAGTGAAATGGGCATTCGTGGTGCTGAGGTACTGTGATGTTCGTCCATCGTTGTCGATGAAGACCTCAACAACTCATTCGTTCGATGACCGGACTCTGTGAGTCCGGAGATGACTGATCAGTCCGATTTGGGCGTGGAACGTCTTGCCACACGTTGGACAGACATGCGATGGCACTGTCAATGATGTGAGGGCAGCTCTGGACTCGCGCAGCTCACGCTTTCTTTCAGACTCAGCAGTACGCCTCGCCTCAGAGGTATTACTGCCTGTGTGAATGAGGCTGCGCCATGCTGGACGGTTCAGTGCGAGGGTTTCCCATGTGGCGGTGTTGATCTCGAGGGAGTTCAGAGAGGTCTTCAGCGTGTCCTTGAACCGCTTCTTTTGTACTCCATGGGAGCGCTTTCCCTGGTGAGTTCTCCGTAGAAGAGCTGTTTAGAAATGCACTCCTCTGACATTCTCACGACATGTCCAGCCCATCTGGTCTGGGATCTCATCAGCAGTGTGTGAACTGACGGCAGACTGGCTCTGGTAAGGACTTCAGTATCGGGCACTTTGTCCTGCCATCTGATTTTTAGAAGCTTTCGCAGACAGGAAATGTGGAAGTGATTGAGCCTTCGTGCATGACTCTGATAGACAGTCCACGTCTCGCAGGCCTACAGCAGAGTTGGAAGCACCACTGCTCGGTAGACCATCAGCTTCATTGGTAGGCTGATCCCTCGACGTTCCCAGACGTTGGAGCGCAATCAGCCAAATGCAGAGCTGGCTTTAGCAATTCTGCCGTTTACTTCATCATCGACTGACACTGCTTGGGAAAGGGTACTGCCCAGGTATGTGAAGTGCTCCACTGCCTGGAGTCTCTGTCCATTTACAGTGATGGACGGTTCTGAGTACGGAGCGTGGGGAGCTGGCTGGTGCATGACCTCAGTCTTCTTGATGTTAACGGTGAGACCGAAGTTGTTACATGCAGATGAAAACTTGTCCATATTGGCTTTCATTTGTGGCTCTGTACTAGCATTCAGAGCACAATCATCGGCAAAGAGAAAGTCTCGAAGTACAGTTTCCTTCACCTTGGTAATGGCACACAGTCGCCTCGGATTGAATAGTTTCCTGTCAGTTCTGTATTTCAGGCCTACTCCTTCAGTGCAGTATTGAAAGGCATCAGTCAGAGTGGCAGAGAATATCATGCTGAACAAAGTGGGTGCTAAAACACACCCTTGCTTGATGCCGTTGGTGACTGGGAAGGCCTCAGATGTTTCACTGTCATCCAGGACACGAGCCATCATACCGTGATGAAATTGACGTACCATTGGTATGAATCTGTCTGGACAGCTGAATTTCGACATGATCCTCCACAGGCCCTGGCGACTGACAGAGTCGAACGCTTTCGTGAGGTCCACAAAAGTTGTGTAGAGTTCACAATTCTGTTCTTGACATTTCTCCTGTAGCTGACATGCAGCGAAGATCATGTCAATAGTCCCACGTCCCTTGCGGAAGCCGCACTGTGATTCTGGCAGTAAGCCCTGTTCCAGGTGAGTGATCAATCGGTTCAACAGAACCCGTGCAAGAATTTTCCACGCTGTAGAGAGCAGCGAGATTCCATGGTGATTGTTGCATACCTGGCGATTGCCCTTCCTCTTATAGAGGTCCACCATGGACACATCTCTAAATTCCTGTGGAATGGATCCCTGCTTCCAGAAGGACTGAAACAGCTCAGTGACTTTCCGTAGCAGCACGGGTCCACTGACTTTGTACACCTCTGCTGGTATGGCATCTGACCCTGGGGCTTTGCCACTTGACAGCTGGTTGATGGCTTCCTTCACTTCATCCTCTTTTGGTGAAGCATCCATGGAGTCATGGACTGCAACCTGGGGCATCTTGTCAATGGCCTCATCACTGATGACTGAGGGGCAGTTGAGAACTGCTTCAAAATGTTCAGCCCATCTCTGGAGAATCTGCATCTTCTCTGTAAGGAGCACAGTGCCATCAGAGCTCAGGAGGGGAAAGCTCCCAGAAGACTGTGGACCATAGACTCTCCCTCACTTTAATCCAATTCACGCGCAAGTCTCGACATCATAACATATCAAGTCCTGTGGTGATGGGCAAGCGACGAAGCAGCAGGTGTGGATACACTGGGAGCTGTTGCCGCGGACCTGCACACAGGCGGCTCAGGTATAATGGTCGTTCCTCACTGACCGAAGCAGCAGTGGAGCGCGGCATCTTCTTGAGCAACTGAGCAGCCCTATTCAGGACTGCACTGCTCACTTGGCTAGAAAAGGTGCCCTAATCATTGCCTGCTTCACCTTACCCTGGCCAGCATACCGCGGCTGGTGGGGATCCCATCAAAGCGGTTGAACAAAAACAAAACTTAGAGTGACACCGATCCCCATTGGCACATGGACTGTGGGCACGCTACTGGACATCACGGCAGACAGACCGGAAAGAAAAACAGCACTTGTCACCAGAGAGCTCGCACGCTACAACATTGACATTGCAGCCCTTAGCGAAACTCGCCTTGCTAATGAAGGATAGCTGTCCGAGTCAGGCAGAGGCTATACATTCTTCTGGAGTGGCCGCAGCAGTGATGAGCGTCGCGAATCTGGAGTTGGCTTCGCCATCAAGAATCATCTTGTTCGGAAACCTGCCAGTTCCCCCAAGGGTGTGAATGACCGACTCATGAGAATGCAGCTTCCGCTTCAAAAAGGAAAACAAGCTACTTTGATCAGCACATACACTCCCACAATGACCAACCCAGAGAATGTGAAGGATAAATCCTACGAAGAACTAGGTGCTCTGTTATCATCAGTGCACCGCAGAGACAAGCTGATCCTGCTTGGCGATTTTAACGCAAGAGTCGGATGCGATGCCGCAGCCTGGGAAGGAGTCATCGGGAAACACGGAGTGGGAAAGTGTAACAGCAATGGCCTGTTACTGCTGAAAACTTGTGCAGCACATGACTTTCTGATCACCGATACGGTCTTCCGCCTCCGTACCCGCAACAGGACTTGGTGGATGCATCCTGCTCCAAGCACTGGCATCTGATCGACTATGTCGTCATCAGGAGAAGGGACAGACAAGATGTCAGGGTTACAAAAGCTATGTGCGGCGGTGACTGTTGGACGGATCACAGGCTCATAGTATCCAAAATGAAGCTCCGTATCATGCCGAAGAGACGACCACAAGGCTGTAAGGCTCTCAAAAGGATCAATGTGTCGAAGCTGAAGAATAGCCGCATCGCTGAAAATCTAGCGGAAGACCTAGAGAATGAGCTTGCTGATCTTCGTATTGAGGATGACGCTGAGAAAGACTGGGAGCCATTCCGCAACACTGTCCATACAGCTGCATCGAAGGTATTGGGCCCTCCACACGCAGGCGGCAAGGCTGGATTGACGAAAATGATGCAGAAATCCAGGTCCTACTTGCTGAGAAGCATCGCCTGCATCGTGCACATCAGAACGACCCATCCTCAGCGGCAAAGAAGAAGGCCTTTATCAACGCTCGCAGAACAGTACAGCACCGACTGCACAAAATGCGGGACTTGTGGCTGAGCGCCAAAGCAGATGAAATACAGGCATATGCGGACAGGAATGACTATAAGCAGTTCTATGAAGCCCTCCTTCTCCTTGGTAATAGAACACGCACCCCTCAGGTGGATTAACAGCATGAAGGACTCAAACACACGGATCATGTGGTGGTACATGTCCCTCCAACCCTATTCCTTCCGAGTGTTACACCGGCCAGGAAAGGCTCATGCGGATGCAGATTTCTTTTCCCAAGTTGTGGGGCGGTAGGGGGGTAGGGGGAAGGGGAGGAGACGACTAAGGGTCAGCCGGCCCAGGCGACTGTCTTAAGGGGGAGGGTGTGTGACGGGGCAGAGTGGACCCACACTGGTATAGCAGGGGTTAACCCTTCCTCCCTGGCAGAGGAAGCCCCGCCCCAGAAGTTCTGCTGGGCATGCTCCAACTGGAGCTCAGATATAAAAGCCTGCACATCAGCTCAGTCTGGGCTGACAGCCAGAGGGGAAGGACGCACGCTGTTAGCTCCTGCAGAGAGAGGGCCTGCGAGCCACGATCCGGACGTCAGCATTGCCGAGGCACCACCGGAGACCCTGACGGAGGACGACCCAGGGGCGGAACAGACCGGAGGACCCCTCGCTGCAGAAGCACTGCCATTCCCAGGGGAAAGTAGAGATAAACGGTGTTAAAGCTGTATTAGCACTCGGCGTGTTGCGGGCAGATCCCTGCCGAGCGAGCGGCAAGTAGAGCTTGCAGCTATCAGGGCCCTGGCTTGGGGCTCAGAGGAGAGGGTGGGCCCGAGTCCAACCGTGAAGGATTATGTGGACTCTGGCCGCGCTACCCCGCCTGAAAGGGGGGATTATATCAGGCCCGCACAACTCGTAAAGCGGCGAGGGCCACATTCCTCCAAAGAAAACAGCCGAGGGCCGAAACCTCCCGGCCCCGCAGAAACACCCCGCCCCAGGGCCGCCCAGCCCTGCGGAAACAAACCCTCCTTCCCCAGCGCCGCCCCACCAAAACTGCTGTGGGCCAAAAAGGAAGGTTGGGGGTGGGGAGGTGATACTTTATTTTAAATCAACCAGGGTCTCCCAGCTGAAGAGGTGGCTGGGAGCCCTCAGGGTCAAATTAAATGGCCCAGGGCTCCGGTGGCTGGGGGAACCTGGCAGGGTCAGCTCTAGGTGTTTTGCTGCCCCAAGCAAAAAAAAAACTTGGCTGCCCCCCGTCCCAGCCCTGGGCTCCCCCCTGTACCCTCCTGCTGCCCCAATCCTGGACTCTCCCCCCACTGACCCACACCCCCTGCCGCCCCAGCGCTGGGCTTCCCCCTTTCCTCCCCACCAGTGCCCTCCCTCCACCCTGCTGCTGCCCCAGCCCTGGGCTCCCCCCACCAGTGCCTCCCCCCACACACACCTCCTGCCTCCCCAGCCCTGGGTCACTAGTAACACTCCCAGGGCAGGTCATTCAGCAGGAATTTTGGATGTGCACAAAACACAGACAGGATTGGTTCCCATATGGTTACAGAGCTGCAGTAAAGTGGAACAATATTCAGCTTGTGTGATTGGAGGATATCTGGATGCATATTATAAGACTGTCCTCCATAAATGAGGAAAAGTTGAGGTGCCTTTATTATTCTTTTGTTCCACTCTTTCTTTCTATGGGGAATTTGCCTATGCAATATCACTGTCTTCCTTAAACAAACAAAAAGGCAATGGCTGCTGAAAATAGCAATTCCAGTCCTAATAAGCATTTCTTGCTCAACTTTATCCTGCTTTTTCTACAGCAAGTTACAGTGGATCAGTATATTTGATTTGGGAGAAATGAAGTAACAGCTGCCCAAACTGAGCTTGAGCACTCCTGAATCCTGAGGTGTTCAAATCTGGAAGGCAGGTGCTGGGGCCTGTGGGCTCCACGGGGGAGTATGGCAGCAATGTGTCTGGAGCTGCATGGAGCCAGACACGCTGGTCTGAGTGGCACAGTAAGTGGGCTGGAGGTTGGAGAAGGGGTAGGGAGTTCCAAGGGGCAGTCAAGGGACAGGGAGCTGTGGGGGCTGGATGGGGCAGAGGTTCAGGGGGGCAGTCAGGGGACAGGCAGCAGTAGGATAGGCATGGGAGTCCCAGGGGTTTATCAGGGGACAGGTAGGGGGTGGGGTCCTGGGGGAAAGTTGGGGGAGTCTCAGGAGGGGGCAGTTGGGGACAAGGAGAAGGGAGGCTTAGATAGGGGCTGGGGTCCCAAGGGGCAGTTGGAGCAGGGGTCTTGGGAGGGAGCAATTGGGGGACAAGGAGCAGCGGCTTTTAGATAGGGGGTGGGGTCCGGGGGGCAGTTAGGGGCAGGAGTCCCAGGAGAGGGGTATCAGGGGACAAGGACCAGTGGTGTTAGATAGGGGGTGGGGGTTCTGGGGGGCAGTTGGGGAGGGTGCAAACAGCGGTCGCGTGCCGGGATTCAAACCACTCTGGGCTGCTGGCAGCCGCGGGGAGCCCTGAGCCCTTTAAATCCCAGCCGCAGCCGGGAATCTGTGGGCAGCCCAGAGATTTAAAGGGCTCTGCGCCGCAGCCCAGAGCCCTCTGATTTCCGGCCGCGGCTGGGATTTAAAGGGCTCTGAGCTCCCCGCCGCTGTGGGCAGCCCAGAGCCGTCTGATTCCTGGCCGCGGCTGGGATTTAAAGGGCTCTGGGCTCCCCGCGGCTGCCAGCAGCCCAGAGCCCTCTGACACCCGGCCGCGGCTGGGATTTAAAGGGCTCTGGGCTCCCCAAAGCTGCGGGCAACCTAGAGCTTTTTGATTCACCGCCATGGCTGGGATTTAAAGGGCTCTGGGCTCCCCGTGGCTGCCGGCAGCCCAGAGCCTTTTGATTCCTGGCTGCGGCTGGGATTTAAAGGGCTCTGGGCTCCTCACGGCTGCGGGCAACCCAGAGCCTTTTGATTCCCCGCTGCGGCTGGGATTTAAAGGGCTCTGGGCTCCCCGCCGCTGTGGGCAACCCAGAGCCTTTTGATTCCCAGCCGCGTCTGAGATTCAGAGGGCTCCCCGCGGTTGCCGGCAGCCCAGAGCTCTCTGCTTCCTGGCCGCAGCCGGGATTCAAAGGGCTCTGGGCTGCCCACACAGCTCCGTGTGCGGGGGATTTAGAATCCCCTCGTGGGCCGCACAGTGAGGCTCCGCGGGCCTTATGTTGTGCAGGCCTGGATTATATGAACGTTGGCCGCAAGGCTGTTCTACCCTGCTGCAAAGAGGGATTATATGGACTTTGTCCACTAGGCCGTGCTACCCCACCCTCAAGTCCTCAAATAATGGTTTCAAGACTTTAAGGTGCAGAGACTCCTCCATCAAGTGAACCAGGACCTGTACTGCAGAGGAAGGTGAAAAGCCCAGCTATGGCGATCAGCTAAACCCTGAGCATGTGGGCAAGACTCACCTCGACCCAAGAAGAGCAGGCCTGGGCAGAGCAGGTCTGTACAAGGGAAAGGAGAGTGCTTTCCCCTGGGCGGCACAGCCTGGGGCTTAGCCAAATTGATTACAGAATGAGTCCTACCTCCGAGGGACCATGTATTGGCCCCGAAAGAACCAGACTGCAGCGGCGATAAAGCCTAGCTGGGCTATGCACTGGAATGAGAACTAGGTAGGAAGTTGAAAGCAGCAAGGAAAGCCTAGAAGGGAACTTGAGAAGAGAGGTAGGATGTGCCCAGGGAAACCTGCAGCAAAGAGAAAAGAGCAGACCTAGCTGTTGAGCACAGAGCCCTGGGCTGCTACCAGGTTCAGGATGGGACCGGGTTCCTCTACTGACCCCAAAGAAGGGGGCATAAATGCACCCAGAGAGGTTACCAAGCCCAGCAAGGGGGCTGCAGGCTGAGCCAGAGCCCCAGTGAGAGGAGAAGAACTTTTTTCTCTGGGAAGACCTTTTTGGAATTTTATTGTGTCACAAACTGAGCCCCAGAAGCGGTGACTAAAAGTAGTGAGCCGGCCAGAGGGCCGAATTACCAGGCAGAGAGACTGCCATGGTGCTGGAGTGACCGTCGATGGAGGACCAGAGGCACCTAACAATGAGTAGATTCATTGATTATTGGCATCGTCAGCAGAAATGAATTCCTCCCGTCATCCGCGATGGCTCATGGAAGTCTTGGATACTGAAGGAAGGTCCATCCCCACAAGTGGGAATCCCATTTGAGTTCCAGGGACTGGTTAAGCAGGCAAAGCAGGGCTCGGGGTTTCTCCAGCAGCTCCTAGAAACTCCCCAGAAGCAGAAGGAAGTGCAGGCAGAGCTGCAGATGCAGCTGGTAATCTTGAAGGAGCAGCAGCAAGACCTGTCAGAGACCCTACAAAGGGAAATGAACCTGCTACGGCCATGGACAAACAGAGCAGCCTCGGATCTAGTGGCCAGTGAACTCTGGTACAAAGCTGCTTCCATTATGGAAACAGCCTGGTACTGGCGAGTGGGTGGGGAGACCAGGGAGATGGGAGGGCTTACTGAGGCTGGGGTGGGGAAGAAGCTGTGGGGCTGGGAGGGGAAGGACATGGCCCAGCTTGTGGGAAGGATCCTGCTGGCTGTGTCTGGAGCACTGTGCAGCCTCTTCTGTGGGAAGTTCCCATGGGTCAGTGTGGCCTGAATCTCTCCTGCTCCTTTGTTCTCTTTGGGCTTCACAGGAGATGTCTGGTGAACTGCCTGTGGACTCTGTGCCCCGCACCGCTCCGAAATTATTCACTACCTTGAAAGAAACAGGGCACAGCTCAGCCTGGTAGGTAGGCTGGAGACTCACACTTCACTCACACACACAACACTGAGGGGCTTTGGGAAGCACAGTAACAAAGAAGAGATTTAAGTGATACTAAGCAAGAGAAAGAGACAAATTTCAAACAGACAAAAAAAACAAAACACACTTTGTAGTGACTCAAACTGAATCATAAGAGTCACAATTGTGGCCTTAGCAGTTTCCAGACTAACATCTCCGCTTTCCTAACAGACCTTATTTGATGTCCCTGTACGGTACAAAAATTCTCTGTCGAATCTGCTGATTTGATTGCTTAGCCTTTCGGTTTCAGACCCTCTGTTCTCTTTCTGGGGTGCCTGGACCCTGACTGCAACATCTCTCTTCCAGTCTCTGGCCCAGCCTCTTCCACAGACGTATGCTGCAGCCAGCCCAGCTCAGAGAGCAGTGGGGACACATGATCTCATCCTGTCAAACCAAGCAACATGGGTCCCATTGAGGCTTAGATGGAAGATCCCAGGTATTCACTCTTCTGGGCACTTTGGGCTTCCTGTTCCATAGCCTAGTTGTCATCATGACTTTGTTTTTTTATTCTCAGAGGACGTGTCTGGGATCCTGGAGACTGTTTCCTGCTGGAGGTTTGAGCGGGGAGAGATCACTCAGAAGATCACTCGGGTCTGCAGGGTTCATGGGAGCAGCCACACTCCAGCAGGCCATCTGGAAGCCTATTAAAAACTGCTTACCTACGACTTACAAAGTCCAGACCCAGTTTGAGGCTCCATCCCTGAGGCCTATTGGCAAAGTCCCAGAGCAGCTAATCGGCCCCCGGGACCTCCTTAAACCAACAGCAGGAACAAGAAGCTGTCTGCTCACCGGGGCTCCCCTGTCTTCTGGACCATGTGACTCGCTGTGGCTCATCGGATTTGAGGGTCTGAACACAATTTGGTCTTTTGCTTCTGCTCTTCCAGTATCCTGACCCAGCTGACTCTCGACTCCTGTCTTCTGAGTGTAGACTCTGCCTCTGAGCACTAGGTCTGGCTGCTCATGACCCGGCCATGACACTGACTTTTCTACAATTCCTCCAATGCCCTTTTCTGCTCTCCAGCTCTGCTCTCCCAGCAAGACACACCAATCCCCTGGCTCCCAAAGTCCTAGTTGCTGCTATTCAAGGGCTCAGGGATAGTGCTTGTATTGCCCCCTCCCGCACCACAGCTGCTTTTCCTATGAGAATCTCCCTAGCGCAGAGGAGAAATCCGCTCTTCTCTTAGAATCAGTCCTGGCAGCAATTCAGGAAGTCATAGAAGGGACAGTCTGCTAAGCTCCCTCTGCAATGCCACTGTCAGAGACCATTACTGGTGGGTGCCAAGTGAGTGCGCAGGCAGCTCCTTGAGAGACTCCTAGGGCAGGGTAGTCGTGTTTCACGGTGACCTCTGAAAGCCATGCAAAGAGTGCAGCATTGAAGAGACTCTCCTGCGGTAACAAAGGGTTTCTGTTCTCCTACATAGTCAGCCAGTGAGGCCAGTTTGCAGCATGTGGAAGAGCTGTTTGGTGCCTTGTTGGAGGATTCACCATATAGCTGGCAGCAGCTTCAGATCCTGGAGTCCCTATGATATGGTTACCATGCATCCGGATTTTCCAAGACATGTCCAGCTTTTTGTTTTTAAATAGCCGTCGGGGAGGAATTTGTAAAAATCTAAAGGTCCGTGATTTCCTCCCAATGCCCGGGCCACCCAGAGGGGGAGCAAGTGGGGCAATTTGCCCCAGGCCCTGGGCCCCGCAGGGGCCCTCACGAGAGTTTTTGGGGGCCTCTGGAGAAGGGTCTGTCACTCGCGCCGGGGGCCCCAGAAAACTCTCACGGGGCCCGGGCCACTGGAGCTTCTTCTGCTCTGGCTCTTCAGCGGCAATTCAGCGGTGGGGGGGTCCTTCCGCTCCGGGTCCCGCCGCCAAAGACCCCGGGACCCCTGAATCCTCTGGGCGGCCCCACCCAATGCAGAGTGTGACTCAGCTGAAACGGCGGCCAGGCCCGATTGAGCCGCTCACATCCAGGCCTCCAGTAGTCAGAGCCCCTCCCCTGGTCTCCCCCTCCCCTGGCCTCCCTCTCCCCCCTGCAGCCAAAGTCCATTTAATCCTCCTTTGCAGGTGGGGTAGCGCGGCCTAGCGAGCAGAGTCTATAAAATCCCCCCTTGCAGGCCGGGGAGCATGGCCTAGTGGCCAGAGTCCATATAATCCCCCAGTACACATGGGGTAGCACGGCCTAACAGCCAGAGTCCATATAATCCTTCACGGTTCAGGGTGGGGGGGGTAGGTGGACTCGGGCCCACCCTCTCCACAGAGCCCTAAGCCAGGGCCCTGGTAGCGGCAAGCTCTACTTGCCGCTTGCTCAGCAGGGATCCGACTGCAACACGCCGAGTGGTAATACAGCATTAACACCATTTATCTCTACTTTCCCCTGGGAATGGCAGTGCTTCTGCGGCGAGGGGTCCTCCGGTCTGTTCCTCCCCTGGGTCATCCTCCGTCAGAGTCTCCGGTGGAGCCTCGACAGGGCTGACGCCCAGATCCTGGCTCGCAGCCCCTCTCTCTGCAGGAGCTAACAGCGTGTGTCCTTCCCCTCTGGCGGTCAGCCCAGACTGAGCTGATGTGCAGGCTTTTATATCTGAGCTCCAGTTGGAGCATGCCCAGCAGAGCTTCCAGGGCGGGGCTTCCTCTGCCAGGGAGGAAGGGTTAACCCCTGCTATGCCAGTGCGGGGCCGCTCTGCCCCATCACACACTCTCCCCCTTAAGACAGTCCCCTGGGCAGCCTGACCCTTGGTCGTCTCCTCCCCTTCCCCCTGCCCCTCCGACCGCCCCCCATCTCGGGAAAAGAAATCTGCATCCGCATGAGCCTTTCCCGGCCGGTGTAACACTCGAAAGGAATAGGGTTGGAGGGACATGTACCACCACATGATCCGTGTGTGTGAGTCCTTCATGCTGTTAATCCACCTGAGGGGTGCGTGGTCTGTTACCAAGGAGAAGGGGTTCCCTATTAGATAGAACAGCTTGTGGCTCAGATACCAAAGACCGTATTTTCCCTCGGCCCACCGTATAGCCCGGGTAGATCAGTTCTTTCTGGCCCAGGTGACATTTGGTCTGGTTTATGTGAGTCCTGCTCTGCCCAGCGCCCGCAGCTGGAGCTGTTCCTTCCAGTTGGCACTGTAGATGATGATGTCCGTCAGTGTCTCCTGCAGCAAGCCGACCCGTTTGAAGATCTGCAAGAGTTCATTGGCGATAACTGGAGCCGTGGCAGACCATAGTGGTACCACCTCTGGATACCGTGTGGCATAGTCAACCACAACCTGATATACTTATGGCCGGAGCTACTCTTCTCCAAAGGCCCCACTAAGTCCAAGCCCATCCGTTCAAAGGGTGTCCCTCCTGCTCACCCACAAGGGGGCCGTGTCACTCCAGGGGTCATGCCCCATCCAGCCCCCATGTTCCTTGACGCCTCCCCAGGACCCCTGACCCATCCACCCCCCTTCCATGTCCCCTGACTGCCCCCTTGCCATCCCATCCAACCCCTCCTCTCATTCCTGATGGCCCCCCAGGACCCCTGCCCCATCCAACCACCCCTTCTCTCTGTCCCGACTGCCCCCCATCGTCTCATCTAACCCCTGCTCCTTCCTGACTTCCCCCCTGGAAACCTTGCTCCCATTCGATCCCCCTGTTCCCTGCCCTCTGACCGCCCCCACCCCAAACCAACCCCCCCACAAACCACCCAACTCCCCCGCCCACAACCAACCCCCCCTCCCTGCTTCCTGCCCCCTTACCACACTGCCTGGGGCCGGGGCCGGGGCCAGGTCCGCTTGGCCAGGACCGGGACTGGTGCAGTGGGGCCCGACTCCACAGGCTGGGCCGAGCCAGGCCGGAGCTGGTCAGTCAGGACCAGGACCGGCGCCGCGGGGCCCCACTCCCTGGGCTGGGCCGGGCAGGAGCCGCTCATCCGGGACCAGCACTGGCGCCACGGGGCCGGAGCCACTGGGGCCAGAGCCGGGGGTGCTTGGCCGGGACTGGGCTGGGCCGCTCGGCCGGCGCCAGGCCAGGGCCAGGGGAAGCCACTCAGATGGAGCCAGACAGGGCCGCGCTGTGCCTCCCTGGAGCTGTACTTGCACCCCCCAGCCCCAGCCTACCTGCCTGCTGCTTGTTTCAGGCTTCCAGCGAACATCTGATTCGCGGGAAGCAGGGGAGGGGGAGGAGAAGGAGGGCGGAGCGTTCAGGGAGGAGGGGGAGGTGAGCTGGGGCGGGGGCGGGAGGGACGGCTGCCCGAGCTTTTGTTAAATGGAAAAGCTTTTTCAGAACCGGTTGTCCTGGAACAGCTGGTTCTAAAAGGGTTTCTAAATTTAACAACCGGTTCCTGCGAACCGGCTCCAGCTCACCACTGCCATCTGCCCAAAGCAGTCAATGGCTCTTACCTCCACGAGGGAGCGGGGTCTCCCTCTCAGCCTCTCTGAGAACTTGCACTGCTTGGTTTCCTAGGACAAGGTGACCTGTCCCCACTGCTCCCTGAGGTGGCCCATCTGGGAGGCTGTCACACACCCCAGGGCCTAGCAGACAGGTGGGGAGGAGGTTCCCGTTCATGTCACCCTCTGAGAGCCCACAGAAGGGCCAAAGGAAGAATTAAGGGCAAGAGGTGAAGCAGGCCCTGAGCCTCTGTCCCATCCTCACCTCCTCAAATGTGGAGCTTCCTGAGCTTCAGTTGGGCAGACGGAAAATGTAGCTCTGGCACAAAGGTGCTTCTGCGCCATCTGGGGCAGGGAGAGCTCTGCCTGGGAGCCCGGGGAATGGGATGGGGGTGAGAGCAAGGAAAGAGGGGAGGGGTATGGGAGTGAGGGGAAGAGCTCATGCCCCAGGTGAAGGACGTTTGGGGTCAGAGGGAAGGACCCTGCTCCACAGAGAGGGGAGAGAGTTTCTGTCAGTGACAGGGGCCTCCATTTCCCCTTCCACTAGCCCCCCATTTCCAGGGAGACAGAGCAGTACCTGCAGCAGGGAGCGGGAGTTGCTGAGGGGGGACCTTTAAGGGCATCAGGTGAGGCTCAGCCCTTGCAGCACCTCAGGCACCTGGTGCAGCTGCCGGATGCTGCGGAGCTGACCCATCAGCTTGGCGGTGGTGTCCTCCAGCTGCAGGGGAAGGAGAACATGTCAGAGACTGAGACACTGCCCAGGAATCAGGGAGGATTAAGGGCACCTGGAACCAGCACCATTTCCACCCAGCAGCTGCTCATGTCTGAGTGGTGGATTCACCCTCCTGATCCTCAGGATGGAGGCTTCTTGTCCTCTCTAGTGACCTCCAGTGCCAGCCCCCCTCCTTGTAGGGTTAGCTCCTGCCGCCTCCCCCTCAGTGCCCCTGACAGCTGTTCCACCTCCAACCCACCTGGGGACACCGCCTGTTGGTAGAACCTCTCCTCCACCCCTGCCTCCATCCCCACCCAGGTAGGGCAGGAGGGATTCTGACAGCAGTGAAGTGGCCTGCAGGAGGTTGAGACCTTTCCCAAGTCACCCCAGTGACAAATGCTGAAGCCAGAGGATGGCAGCCCTGGTGAACGGGCAGGTCAGCAGCCCCTGCTGGCTGAATCCTCCCATTCTCTCTAGAGCGGGTCCAGCCCTGCCAGCAGCAGGACAAGCTTCCCCCACCCATGTGCCTCAGAACTGCCTGGCCGGTCGCCATCACCCATCAGTCCTTGGCCTCCCAGGCTGCCAGTGATGGGAGCAACTCTGGGTGGTGGCTGGGGTGACATGGACACTAGGCCATGGGGAAATAGGTGCAGCTCTGTGGGGCAGGAAAGGTTCACACAGGGCACTTAGGGGACTCTCCTGCCCTTCCCAGGAGTGAGAGCAGAGCATCACATCCTAAGAACACAAGTCCATGAAGTCCACAAGTCCCCACTAGGCTCCTTGCTCCCAGGCCAGCAAATGGTGATAGGATGGGAATGAGGCCTGGGCCCCGCTCCAATCTCCTGAGTCGAATGCAGCTGCTTACCGTGTACCCCAGCAGTTGCTCGGCTTCCCCCAGGATGGCGTACGTGAGGAGAAGCCCAGCCTGGCTAATGCACAGCAGGGGGTTGTAGATCGCTGGCACGGCTGTCTTGAGGAAGCATTTCCTCTGCCCCGCAGAGAAGAATTTTCCAAAGACCTAAAACCAACAGGACAGGAGGCTGTAGCAGATTGCCCAGAGCCAGCCTCCAAGCCCTGGAGATAGAATGGCCTCAGTGTCTGGTGCCCCAAAGGAAGGGTAAGAGAGCTGCTGTAGCCAAGGCCGTTCATTCCCCAGGAGGCTTTCAGGGTCCCATGGCTCAGGGAAGCCCCTTTATGAAAAGATGGCAGATGCTTAGGGACCAAAGCCTCCAGTGGCTCTTTCTGGAGGGCAATTGATCGCAGGGGCCATGATGGGCTGGAAATAGATCTCTAATGTGGGTGAGCAGGGCCCACTCTGCTGTGCAGCGCACCGAGATGATAGGGGACCCTGTATTGCTTCCAGCAGAGAGATCTCCTGCACTTCAGTGGCTAGAGGAGTGTGCGTGGGGGGAGGGAAAGGGGTTGGAGCTGACAGACCAAAGGTCTATTGCCCCCAAATTAGTGATTTCTCTAGTAGCTGGGTATGGCCTCGGCAGCTCCTTGGTTTCTGCCAAAGGGAATCCAATCTGCAACCTGACCAGGATAAGGAGACTCATGTCCCAGTCCCCATCACAGACACTCCTAGGAAACTTTTCTTCTGCTGCAGCAATTCAGCTTGTGAGAGGCAGGACAAGCTCACAGAGTCTCTCTCACGTGGCGTCTATAGGGCAGCATTCTGTAGATGCACTTGGAGATCCAGGAGCCATTCCAAGGCCTCCTCTGTGATGTTGTGGAAATCACCCATTTCACCTTTGACTCCAATCTGGGGGCACTGGGTTATGGTGTGTTCCAAGGTTTGGATGTTCTCAGCACAGGTGTGAGACAGGGGGCCGGGAGGTCTTTGATTTTCTACTTGTGCAGCAAGTAGTCGCAACTTGGGTCAGTGACAATGTGCTTCTTTGGCACAGTGGCTGAGGTCCAGATACTCTGCCATTCCCTGGCCGGGACTGGAGACATGAGGAGGCGCATGTGGTGCATATTGGCTCTGGAGCTCACTGTGTCCCCTCCCCAGTTCTCGGCTTGGGGCATTCTGCTTCCTGACTGGCAATGGACTTGGGCAAACCCCACCTCCTTTCTCTGCTTCTACAGGGTGCAGGGAAGTAAACAAGGGTCTGCTCAAGCACTAGTGACTGACGGACCCAGTGCTCTTCTCTCAGACACTTGGGGATCAGCCAAGGGGACAAGGAGCAGAGAGACACCCAGAGCCATAATCCTCTATTAACTCACCCACCCGGGGATTCGCCTTATGCCACGTAGCAACGGCTCCATGGAAGACACTCAAATCACAGCAACTAGCGAGGTTCCAATGTGGGACCTTTAGCACCAGCCTGTCCCACTGGGTGCTGGGTGAGGAACTCTGAGCTGGAAATAAGGAGTGGGCTCTTGTCCTGTCTCCAGGAGGCATCCACTGCAGGGACCCCAGCCAGCCCCACTCCCTGAGCTGTGTCCTACCCTGCCACAGTGTCCTTACCTCCCCCACCCTGGCTGTGTTTTGATAGCCCAGGAGCCTGCTGTCCTGGTACCAGTTGTGGCACCACAGATCCTCCACCTCGTGTATGCTCAGCCCTGGAAGAGAGAGAGAGAGAGAGACACTTTGATCATTCTGGTTGCAGTTTCTGTGTCCTTCCAATCCCATTGATGGCTGCCCAGTGGAGTGGAGAAGAACAGAGGTGGAGAGAGACTTGTTCTCCAGCTGGGGTCAGGCTGAGGGAAATTGTCTGGGGTCCCATTATCCACCCGTGGTCCCTCTCAGTCCCCTGATGGGTTCCGTGTCCCAGTGGGTTCCTTACCCCTCTGTTCGAGCAGCAGTTGGTACAGCCGGTAAGTCCTCTCCCTGGCCTGCCGGCTGTTGTCCTGGTCTGGGTAACTCACAAACAGAGCCAGCTGGGCCACGTGCTGACCCAGCCTAGGGAACTCTGCTGAGATCTAATGGAAGGGAGAGGAGAGGAGACTCCATCAGCATTTTCCTGTCAGCTCCCTGTCCCCCCTGGGCCAGAAGGCTTCTTCTGCAGGAGATGCTGGGGGAGAGGAGCCTGAGACAGACCCTTCATTTGCTCTGCTGCCAAGGGAGCCAGGAGCTGCTTTGGGATGCCAAGCAGGGGCTGGAACATGGTCCCTGTCAAGGTTCCTTCCCACTCTGAACTCTAGGGTACAGATGTGGGGACCTGCATGAGAACCTCTAAGCTTAATTACCAGCTTAGATCTGGTTTTTCTGCCACCACCCAAAGCATTTAAGAGTTATTTGGGAAACTCTGTCGACCTCCCCCCTAGAATATCTCCCTCCCAAATACTAGAACCCTTCCCTGGGTAGCCTTGAGAGACTCCTCCACCAATTTCCTGGTGAACACTGATCCAAACCCTTGGATCTTAAAACAAGGAAAAATCAATCAGGTTCTTAAAAAGAAGGCTTTTCATTAAAGAAAGAAAGGTAAAAATCATCTCTGTAAAATCAGGATGGAAAATAACTTTACAGGGTCATCAGATTCAAGGAGCCCAGAGGAACCCCCTCTAGCCTTAGGTTCAAAGTTGCAGCAAACAGAGGTAAATCCTCTTAGCAAAAAGGAACATTTACAAGTTGAGAAAACAAAGAGAAACCTAACACGCCTTGCCTGGCTGGTACTTACAAGTTTGAAATATGAGAGACTGGTTCAGAAAGATTTGGAGAGCCTGGATTGATGGCTGGTCCCTCTTAGTCCCAAGAGCGAACAACCCCCAACACAAAGAGCGCACAAACAAAAGCCTCCCCCTCCCACCAAGATTTGAAAGTATCCTGTCCCCTTATTGGTCCTTTGGGTCAGGTGTCAGCCAGATTACCTGAGCTTCTTCACCCTTTACAGGTAAAAGGATTTTGGTGTCTCTGGCCAGGAGGGATTGGATAGTATTGTACACAGGAGGGCTGTTCCCTTCCCTTTATAGTTATGACAATCCCCTTCAAGGCCCAGGGACGACACTTGACCAGGACAAGAAGAACTTGATTCAAGCCTATCTCATTCCCTGCTCTGACTCTGCCTCCCCAAGAGGAACACTGCGAACCCACAGCCCCTGCAGCAGCAGATCCTACAGCCCGGTGGAGCCAGCCCGCCTGCGCCTGGAGTCAGGAAGCTGGGGTCAGAGGTCACTTACGTCAAACTCGGGGAGGGTGACTGCAAATCTCAGCAGGGCTGTGCTGCTCTTAATGGCCCTGGCTCTCTCCTGGGGCACCCTGGACACGATCCAGCGGTTGACATGCTGTGGGGAAAGGAGGCAGGTCAGGATGAATGGGCAGGTGGTGCTTTGCAAATGAGACCCACCCCCCGCCCCAGCCCCAGGGGCCCGAGACATTATGCGCAGAGAGAATAGCTGAGTCATTGATCGCAGTGCTTTAGAAGGGGATTCTCTCCCCCGGGACACAGCTTGTATCCTGCAGGTCACAACTTGTCAGGGTCTCTCTAGATTGGTCCCATCCTCCCAGAGCTCCTGATTCCTGAAGAGTTCACCAGAAAGGAGACTGAATCCTCGCCCTTCCCTGCCACTAAAATCCTTGGTGGGATGTAAGGAGTCACTGAGAGCACAATCCCCCCAGGAATTTCAGAGCATATCAGAGAGAAGGGCTGATTCCCTGGGTTCCTCCTGTTTCTCTAGGAAGGAGCGTGTGCCTCTTCTCTGAGAACCATCTCTGGAAACTCGTGGGGTGGGTGTCTTGGGGGGGGCGGGGGAAGGGGGGGTTTCAGACTCTCACTCCCCAAGACAACCAGGGGCCCTGTGATTAGTGTTCAACAGAAGCAGGCAGAGCTCTGGCTTGATGTCCCAGCTCCTTCCTCTGTCCCTCAAGAAAGCAGGACCTGACACTGCATTGCACTGACCTCCCCAGCCAAGGACGCCCCAATGGGGACCCAGCTAGGAGGACAGAATAGAAACTGGATCTGCCAGTCTCTCCTTACCAGCCCCCAAAGAGTTACGGTAAAATTGGTTCCCACCCCTCCTTATGGGACTCACCTCCAAGATGAAGTGGAGCCTGCCTGCGTCTGGGGACTCTGCCAGCAGGTTCCCCAGCACAGCATCCAGGAGCTCTGGCATGACTTTGTGTAGAGCCTGCAAAGCATGGGTCAGAGTTAGGGAAACTGGGCCGACCCCTGCCACAGGATGGGAAGAGGGGTCTCTGGGAAGCACTGGTGAGACTCCCAAACACATCTCCTGGCCTCTCTCATTCATGTCCCACTGCAGGCAATTAGCAAGGATTGATGACACCTGGATCTTTGATCCATGAGCTTAGCAGGTCTCTGCAGACGGCCTTGTAGGCGGAAGAGTAGGATACAGCCAAGTTGCTATGGATGGAAGCTGGGCTGCTGGGCAAAACACGGCATATGGAAGAGAAAGAAAGAAAGAAAGAAAGAAAGAAAGAAAGAAAGAAAGAAAGAAAGAAAGAAGGGGGTAATCCTCTGGAGGGAAGTATCCAACCCTACAGCTTGTTCCATCTCTGCCTACCCCACCCCTATATCTGGAGCTCCAGCGAATCAAGGGAGCCCGGACAAGGACCACTCTGGAAGAGGCGGAGGATGTACCTGGATGTCGGTGGCGTCCGTCTCCGTGCCCAGGGTGAAGACCGAGCCAAGGGCAGCTTGCAAGAGGCGGGACTCTAGCTCAGGCTCAAGGGCTGGTTTCATGGTGCTGGCAAGAGAGAGGAGTTGGTATTAGACTGCGCAGTGCGGGGGTGGGACTGTCGCCAACACGGACACGAAACCACAGGGCTACAGGCACAGGCTGGCGAGAATGGAAACTGAGGCACTGAGCTAGGGAATGACAAGGCCGAGGCGTCACAGACAGACAGTGGCAGGGCAGGAATAGCGCCTGGTCCCTGGAGCCTGCTGCCCCTCCTGTATCTGAGCCCGGGAGTGAGCCCCTCCCCAAGGCCCCTGCAATGTTAGTGGGGTGAAAAGAAGAGCCCAGCCAGGACAGAGTGACCCTTCCCGCCCCACCAGCTCTGCCAGAGGAGCCACTCCTGGGAGGTAAGTGACCTGGGAGTGGGAGGGACAGTCTCCCAGCCTTGGGCCTGAGCAGCACTGGGGTTAGGGGAGCCAGCGGGGGGCAGGTGGGGGGGGGAAGAGGGGGCTGTCTCGGTACCTGAGGTTGCCCACAGCAGCCAGGCAGCTGGAGAGGATCTCGCTGGGTGGAGAGTCTTTAGGAAGCTCCTCAATGAGCTCCTGTGAGACGCGAAGGAGACAAAGGAGCATGAGGGATTCGGGCCCTGCTGACACCTCCCAGTGAGGAGATGACACAGCCAGTGCCCCACATGGCCAGCAGGATCCCCCACTACCTCCCGCTCCTCCCATTTCTTCCTGCCCAGCAAACTGGGCCCCTTCCAGGATTCCTGCCCAGCTCAGTCCCAATCCCCTTCTTCCCTCCTCCCTGTCAAACCTGCCCCCATTCAGCACCATCCCCACGACCGAGCTGGGACCATGTGATTCCTTATCCCCCAGTCACAGCTGCCCTCCAGCCCCACAATTCCCCCACTGCCCAATCTCACAATTCTCCCTTCTCTTCTCCCCGCCTTCAGCCCCAGCAATCCCTGCCCTCTGCTGCCCCCGCCCACACCCCCCAGCCCCCACCCATTAGCCCGGCCATACCCCGGCCAATCCCACGTCTCTGTCTCTCTCCCCCCTCCAGCTGCCGGATGACGGATTCTCACTCACCACAATCCTCTCCACCACAGCCGCCTTGCAGCAGCGCGGCTCCAGCGTGTCCTGCCCTCTGTCCTGTGCAGCAAGACACGCGGGGTAGATGGCCCGCAGGAACCTGAGCTGCTGCCCCTCATCCTGTACCCACCGGGAGTGGGGGATAGCGAGAGAGAACCTGTTAGCTAGGGACCTTCCTCCCCACCCACACCAGCTCCAGGGCTCAGGCCTCAGTGGGGGATTGTGGGGAGCCGCCTAGTGTCCAAATCCCCCACGACTCCTACACAAGCAGGACTGGGAACTGGGACAGTGCCTGTCGGGGGAGGAGACCTCGGCTGTTGTGGGACAAACACCCCCATCTTGGGGGTCCCACATCAAGGATGTACAAGGGCCCCATTAGGGGTGGTGGATCATCAAGGACAAGACCCTCGGCAGGGGGTGGGGATGCTGGGAAGGGACAGGACAATCTTGGTTCCAGCCCAGGTGGGGAACATTTGTACCTTGTCTCTGCCCTGGAGCTGCTCTCCGATGACCTTGAGAGCAGCTTCCTCTGTGGTCATCTCCAGCCATTCCTCCGCCGCTGACTCCGTGGGGGTCCCTGCACCCGGGAGAGAAGGGAACAGGGGGATGTCTGCTGCCCCTTGGGGGAAGGACAGGGGTGTGGTGGGAGCGCAGGATTAAGGACCCCCCTTCCCACCTCAGGCACCCAGGGCAGATCGGGCCCCACACCTCCCTCTCAGGGCTGCCTTCAGCCCCCAACAGCTTCAGAAGCCCATAGCAGAGCCCCCCCCTCCACTGTCCAGGACTCCACAGGAGGTGCCGGCTCCCCCAGCCCCGGAGCATCAAGGGACAAAGTGGCAGCAGCTCTTGATGCCCCCACCCCCAGCTCCCCTTGCTGCAGGGGCAGCTGTGTGACTGCTGCTGGTGTCAGTGGGGTTCACGTGGCTCAGGCCAGACACCTGGGCTGGGGACACCCCCCACCCCCCCGCCATATCCCTGGGAGAGTGTCTGGGCCCAGGGTGTTCACATCCCCGTCCTCACCCCTCCCTCAGCCCAGCCTGGCTCCTCACCTGGAACAAAGCAGCAGCGTCCAGAGGCGTCGCTGCTGCTGGAGCCCCAGGCACTGCTGCTGTCCCGTGCTGATCTGATGGTGCTGGTGCTGGGATCTTCTAGCTCCTGGTCTGAGGGGGCTGAAAGATCCTCAGAGCCCGGGCAGGGCGATGCCCCCTGCTGGGAATGAGGGCTGGGCTCCTGGGGCCGCTGCTGCCCACATAACAGGCCCCAGAGCCTCCCTGCCCGGCGCCCCTCCTGGGCTGGGTCCTGTCCGCAAATCCTCATCCTGAACCAGCTCCACCTGGGCTTGGTCGGGGTCTCTCCCAGGTCGGCGCCTGCGCCGGGAGCTGGCTTTGTTCTCCAGAAGGCTGGGAACTTCCGCCTTCTGGCCTGGATGGGAGCTGCTTCCCCGCCAGCGGGGACGGAGAGGTGGCTCTGCCCCTTGGGAAGATGGCCGCTCCTTCCCGAAGGCTCTGGGGCACCTGCAGAGCCTTCCTCCTGAACCTCCGCAGGAGCTTGGCCATCCTGGAATCGAGCGGGGAACAGGTGTGAGTCTGGGGTCACTCCTGGGCCTTTTCGGTCCCTCCTCAGCCCTGCTCCAACCAGAGCAGCCCCTTCTCCCCCCATAGGAGTGCAGGGAGTGCAAGCTACACACACTGGCAGGAGTTCATTGCATGATCTGCTCCCCCTCAACGTTCCCCCTCGTCATCCCTGCTGCTGCTGCAAGATCCAGGAAGTCTCATCCTTTTAGAGCAATGGGGTCAGTCCCAAAGACCATCGGTTACTCTGGACAAGCAGCTCCCTCCAGGATCCTGACATGCCAGCACTTTACACCCCTTCCTGCAGCCTCCCAACCCCCATGGCCTGTAGCCATGGGACCCCGACCCTACTGATGGCAAACAGGCCTCAGCTACTGGCTCAGGGTCACACCGAGTGTCAGAGCCATGGATGGACCCCTTCCCTAACCACTGCTGCACACTCCCTCCCACAGCTGGCAATCGCAACCAGGCCCTAGTGTCCGCTCCCCCTGCCTTTGAGAGGGAGTGTCACTCCTGGCTCCATTGCTGCCTATTGATCTGTGGGACTGGGCTCTCTGGGCCTCACATCCCCGAATGGGCTTTAAAGAAGACAATGGTTAAAGTTTGGCCCCAACTCTTTCTTGTTTCTCTACACTTGCCATTTTAGCAAAGTTTAGAATTCTTGACGTTCAACACCTGGAAACATCCCTTTCTCCTTCGCAGACAGCTTAAGCATCCCTCCTCACCCAGGCTCACTGCTGCCAGGAGTTAGAGAATCCACCCTATTCCCCTTGGACCTACCCAAGGACTCCCACAGCAAAGTGGGGACAGAGCCAGAAAGAGAAGCCAACAGTCCTGACTCCTGTTCTAACTAACAGACAACAACCCCCACAGAGGCAGGGAGAGAGCCCAGGAAATAATCACTCAATTAGGAATCTTTTCTGCACCCTCTCTAATTTTTTTAACATAATATTCAAAATGTGGACACAAGAACTGGATTCAACATTCCAGTTTCAGGCTCACCAATGCTGGATCACTTCCCTTTCCATTCTCACTACTCTATCCAGCCAAGAATGGCTTTAACCTTTTTTACCACAGTTTCACATTGACAGATTATGGTGAGCAGCTCATCCACTATGGCCCCCAAATCCTTTTCAGAGTCACAGCTTTCCAGCGGACTGTCCCCCATTCTGTAGGGTGCTGCCTGACTCCTCTGTTACTGGCAGGCTGGGTTTGCATGTGGCTTTATTAAAAGCTAATGATTCAGTAAGTAGTTTAGAAGAACTAGCCCATTAGAGAGAGACTCATGAATTGCTCAAAGACAACGAATGGAGAAAAGCAGCAAGAGCAAACAAACACGTTTGGTTCTGGCTTATTTCCTTGATCTTAAAAGAGAGTAACAAGGACCTGAGTCTCCTCCCTCACAATAGCCCCATGCTCGGCCCAATCAGCATTCAGACTCTGAGACTCAGAAAGCGGAGAGGTCTCACCAGCTGTCGCAGGTCACCACCGGAGGGAGTCACTCTTAGAGCACTATTCCAGCCACATCTTTGGGAGGGCCTCCCGCAAGGAGAGTTGGAGCACAACCCCCCACCCCTGCCCCCCACTCCACATGCGCACACAGGTCCTGGTGGTGAAAGGAGAGCAGGGGGAAAGGACAAAGATGCAAGAGAAGAAGAGAAAGGAGGGAGAGACAGGAAAAGGGAAAACAAAAAGGAGAAACCCCAATGTCCCCAGTGATTCTAAGGGACAAAGTCCTAGGTCAGAAATAAAATGCTGCCCCCACAATCTAGTGTTTTCCTTTCCTACAAATCAGCCGGCACCTGATGGATCAGACTGAACAGGTTCCAAATCTTTCAGAGGCTCTTACCTTCTATATAGGGACGTCTGTTTTCTGGCAAAATCAATAATTGAAGTAGAGAAAACTCTGAAGAGGGTCCTCGTTACGCTCACGTAGGTAAAAGTGAATTATCTCGGTACTCAAGGAGAGACCTCGAGATGGAGACGCGCTGAAGCAAAGCCACAGGGATCTCCAAGGTTGCTCCTGTCGTGCACCCCTGTCCTGCCTGGATGATGTCAAGATCTCTCTGTGAGATCATCACCTCCCACCACCTTCGTCCAATAGGCTGAGGTCCTGCCAAAGGCCCTTGTGATGTCACTGCCACACCCACCGCTCCCCTGCAGTGCTGATGTCCTGCCCCTGTCCAGCCACATTGGATGTTTGTGCTGCTTCCCCTGGATCACCCCACTCAATGACTCTTCATTGTGGGGATGACACCGACTATACAGTAGAACACGAGACGCTCTTCCCCATGCTATGCTCAGTTGTTCATAAATTAGTAGACTTTATGGACAGAAGAGACAATTAGACCATGGAATCTGACACCCTGCATATCACTTGCTTTCTGTATAGCATAGTAGCTAGTTTTTGACTAAACACGTTCCAGAAAGGCATCTAGGCTTCATTAGAAGACCTCAAGAAATGGGGAATTCCCACCACCTCCCTTTCTAGTTTATTCCTTTGGTGATTCATCCTCACTGTTGACTATTTGTGCCCTATTTCTAATATGAATTGGTCTCTTTTGAGTTTCCAGCCACTGGGACTTGTTATGCTTTTCTCTGCTAGATTAATGAGACCTTTAATATCAGCTATTTTCTCTCCATGAAGTCACTTCAACACTTCAATGACATCACCTCCTGATCTTTTTGATAATCTAAACATGCTGAGCTCTTTCACTAGTTCACTAGCAGGCATTTTTCTCCAGCCCTCAAAACGTTTCATTGCTTTTTGCTGCCCCATCTCCAATATTTCAAAATCTTTTTCAAAGGCGGACGCCAAAACTGGATGCAGTATTCCAGGGTCAGTCTTACCGATGGTGCGTCACCTCCCTGTGCTCCTCACTGCTCTTTTCATCCAGCCAATGATGGCGTTAGCCCTGGGCACCACAGCATCACACTGGGTGCTCCTGTTGAATGGCTTGCCCAGCATGGCCTCTCAATCCTCTTCACAGTTAGTGCTTTCCTGGATACACTTCCCCATTCTGCAGGTGTGGCCTGCATGCTTTGCTGCTAGGTGTAGGACCTTTCATTTGGTTCTTTTCAAACTTGTTTTCTTTGAATGGGTCCAGCTTATCACGGGATCCGATTGCTCTGCGTCACTGCCCTGTCCTCAGCATTAATTACCACTCTGCTAGTATTTTATCACCCACCCACGTTAGTGGCAGTGATTTTATATTGCGTTGCAGTTCACTGATATTTATTTTCAAGAATTAATCCTTGAGAGATGTTAGGGGGCTTATTCCTTCACCCTCTCACTTCCCTGGTCCTTCTCGCATGAACAGAGAGCAACAATACCCGAAGTCTGAAGGTGCAAACAATTTGATGTTTATTGGGGTCAACTTCCAGCAAGCATGATTCCAGTTTCCTTCCTTAGTGTCTCCCTTCCCAGCTCTGACACCACAGAGCCTTGCCTGTGTCCCTGTTCCTATTCCCTGTTCTCATTCCCCCCTTAGCAAAACATGATCCCAATTCCCCCACCCCCAGCCCCTGTTCCCATCCCCCCCTTACTTCCTGACTGACTGCAGACTACATAGAAAAACTTGAGTTCTGCTTAGCTAGACCTTAACCAGTCATTGTACTGACATTTAACTAACCAATCCTAACATACTGTAACATGGTTATTTAACCAATTATATCCCACCAGCCTCTCTATGGCTCCCTCTTCACCAGTGGTTTTCAACGTATTTACCATTGTGAGCTGCACATGCAGCTCTCTGTGTTATGTGGGCCGCATCCACACAACATATATACTACCTGAATGGCTCTGAGGATGTCACATGGGCCGCAGCTGTGTGCTGATTGGGCCCTGGGTTAAGAACTACTGCTCTACACTGAGAGATCTGGCTTGTTTCCAGGCCCCATTGCAAAACCCCAGTGTAAACAAGGTAATGCTGCTAATTGTCATCAGTGTAGCTTAGCCTGGTTTCATGCAGAGATAAGCTACACCAGTTCAACACACCATTTACCTTGTCTACAACGGGACTGTATTAGACCAGCTACACTGAAGACCGGAATCAGGGCAAAACCTCAGGATATGCTTTGCTCAGCTGGAAAAGCTGGATTCTAAAGGTCTTGGCTACAGTGGCAATAGACACAGATACTGCTAAACTAGTCACAGCGGGTGGGATATTCCCGCCAACGGAGCCTTGACGAGGAAATGTTACTTTATGGAAGCGCTTGTCCTGTTCCAGAATTGAAAGCGCACTGCAGCGTTGAGAGGCGAGGATGTTTCTCATGGAAATTACTGTGTAACTGTAGTTAAGCTGCATAAATCAGCCGTTGTGTCCCGCAATTTGTAAGCCAGTCGTTAAAGAAAAAATGACCACAGCCCTTCTGGTTTGTGCATCCAGGAATCCTTTCATGGTTTTCAACTTTACAGCTTGCCATTTTGAACAGCTCACCAGCTCAGCTGATGGGATCCACCATGAAACCTGCCTGCTTGCAAACTGCATGAGCCCGAATTAGATCACAGCATCGGAATGTGATTTGTTTGGTCTTTGCAGAGGTGTGGCCATTCAAATAAGCAAAGAATTTAATGTGCCAATAAATCAAACCTTTTTTGTTGGGGTGGGGGCAGGGTTGTTCTAAAGAATTTCTCCTGTTCCTACTTCCTTTTGTGTATCAATCCCATTTGTTAATCCGCGGATGTTCTGGTAGCTCCTGTGCTTAAAACACAACGGCACAGGCCCCAGATAACAAAAAGCAGCCAATAGGGCATGTATGGTATGGGGCATTGTTTAATAAGTCTCCTCTGTAGCTCCTGAATGAGTGTGAAAACACAGGCCTGTGATCCATGCCAGGTTAATGAATGTATTTCTCTCCCCCCCACCCCCCGCCCCCCAATCCTCTGTTTCAATGCCACAGCTTCATTTCCTGTACTTTAACAATTGTATTTTGCAAATATGATGCAGTTGCACTGCCTGGTTAAGTGAGGAAAGTCAGCGGAGAGGCAAACAATTCTGCCGAGATCAAGAGGGAGGAACGCAGACACAAAATCGGCTTTATTGTAAGACTTAACATATGTACAGATATATAGGGACAGAGGCGGATGAAAGCAGATAAATCAAAATGGCCTGAAAGCTAGAGTCTTATTTTACATTGCCGAGGTTTGTCATGAGATTCTGATAGACTGGTACTGAACTAAAGGGGGAACTGCGGGTGACGGTGAACCCCATAAGGCTTCATGGGAATATGCTTATGAATGTATACATGATATAACTGGAATATGTTTTATGCTACACATGCCATGTAATATATCTACGTAAAGGTTATGATCTACTCAATACACTCCTCCTATTTGTATGCATGTAGCATTTTTGTACTTGAAGTTAGCAATATTGGCTGTATACTTGCTTGATTTCTAAGTAGCCTCTGTAAAGCATTTGAGCAGCTTCTTGAGAAAGGAATGTGCAAGTTAAGTGCCCAATCAAGAAGCACTTAAGAGACAATGGATCTTGGGAGGCTCCAATCCACATAAGAAGTCTACACGAGGACGTTCAAGGTAGCAGGTAAGCCATGGCTGCTGCCTGTAAAACTTGAGTCATGCAGGGACATGTGACTTGCCCATGTGACTCCAAAGCTCCATCTTGGAGCTGGACTTTGTATAGGAGAGAGGAGGAGGCCTCCACCCACAAGAGACAGTCTACTTAAACCCCTGGGAGACCCTCCATTTTGTCTTCAGCTGGCTAAAGAGAGAGCCTCTCCAAACCCAAGGATACCCGAAAGAAACTGGAACAAAGGACAGTAACTACAGGGGGGGTGAGTGATTGCTGGACCCAGACCAGAAGGAGACTAGTCTGTAAAAGGAAGCTTACTGGAACTGGTGAGGTTATAGCTGTATTCAGTTTCTTAGACATAGACTTGCGTGTTCTATTGTATTTTCCTTGGTAATTCACTTTGTTCTGTCTGTTACTACTTGGAACCACTTAAATCCTACTTTCTGTATTTAATAAAATCACTTTTTACTTATTAATTAACCCAGAGTATGTATTAATACCAGGGGGAGGGGCAAACAGCTGTGCATATTTCTCTATCAGTGTTATAGAGGGCAAACAATTTATGAGTTTACCTTGTATAAGCTTTATCCAGGGTAAAATGGATTTATTTGGGTTTAGACCCAATGGGTTTAGACCCCATTGGGAGTTGGGCATCTGAGTGTCCTCAGCTGGTATAAATCTGCATCATTGTATTGACTTCAACTGAGTTGCCTTACACCAGCTGAGGATCTGGGTCACTGGGTTATGCTTGATGTCAGCTCAGTGGTGAGATATATACACAACTGGTCATTTAATTGACTTGCAGGGTGCTGTGATGACATGGTTGTGGCTACAAGTTGGTTTCTAACAGAGAGATAATTATACTGGTTTCTTGGAACAGCCTAGCCATATGCCAACTTAAAGAGAACTCAGGATCTCAGCTTGGACTATACTAGTGAGAATGGAAATGACTTCTAAAGGGTCATGAAGGGAATCTGAGCATTTAAGTAGCTTCTCCATGAATTATACTAAAAATGAGGCAGCAGCTGCGGAGAAGTCGCATTGGTTCATTTCAGCTATCATGACCAAGAGAATAAGAACAGTAGGCTGATGATACAAATACCATTAGTTGGTCACAACTACAGCTAGTTGGAAAATTTTCATCAAAATTTGCTTTTTTTAACCCCCAAAATGCAAATTTTGACAAATCAGAATGTTTTGAAAAACATGTTGATTTTGATGAATTTTTTCCACATCCCAAGAAGCATTTTAATAACATTGAAATATCCAATTTTGACATATTGCGACTAAAACATTTTCATTTTTCAGTTTAAGATGACTTTTTCAAAAAAACCACAACTTTTTTATCTAAAAACATTTGAAAGTTTTGAGATCGAAATGGGAATTAAAGGTTTCAGTTTTATAGAAATGAAACGTTTTGATTGACCCCCAACCTTTTTTTGGAATTTGATTCCGCTGGAGATAAAATATTTTGTTTTTGTTCCATTTCAGAATGGTAAAAATGCCCCAAAGCACAGAATTTCCTGTGACGTGGTAACTCTGGGTCCAGCTCACTGCTATTGCAATGAAGTGACTGCAGGACGGATCTGCAGAGGTTCGGTGCTTCCGCTCGTGACCAAAGCCTAATGCAATGACATGTTACTCACACGAGGATTCACATGGATCATTCTTAAACTAGATGTTTCCATTTTAAAATACTGAGGTGGCCTCCAGCCCTCTTTTAGGAAGCTTCTGTCGCTCCTGCCCATGGGGGCGAGAGGGGCGAATGGAAAGAACTTGGAGAACTGCAGAGTGACCTTTGCAAACGTCTAGCCGCACAGTTTCAGAGTGTTGGGCTGGGTTTTAGGCACATGACGCTCATTCAAGGCAGTGGGGAGTGGGCACTTTAAATCCACTGCAAACTCTTGAACACTGCTGGGTCCAATCACTGACTTCTCTGCACCAACCCAAGAAGAAAGCAACTCACTCCACCGAAGCCACCAGAATTACACCCAGCATGTATCTGGCCCACTGAGTTAACCCTCCCAGCTCCCAGCCTTGACAACGCTGCTTTCAAATGCAGACAGATGCCCTGGTTTCACAACAATGGAGACTTGCGGACGAGACAGAGTGGGTGTGTGCTGTAACAAAGAGCTGGGGCTGCTTTGTCAGACACTGTGGGCTGGAAATCCTGTCAGGAACAGGCAGCAAGTTTCTTTTCGGGACTTGATTGCTTGGGTAGCGAGGTGGAGCCGGAGCTCTGTAAGCACAACTCGGCAGGATTTCCCTGTCCCACGGGACTGCCTCCTCCTCTCTGTCCAGCCCTTCGGAGAATGTGTTGAGGGAAATAAAGATGAAGCTCTGAGCTGAGGCCAGGCATTGTTAGTAAAATTGCAGTGTCTTGAGGCTCCATCTTCTTCAGGGTCGATGGGTCATCACAGGCTTCTGCAAGGCACCAAGACACTGAACTGAAAACCTCAGGGCTACAGGATCGAACACATGAATCTCATTCACCCCCGGACTTGCACTGTTTGCTTTCCATTTCCCTTCTCCCAAGCTGCGTGCCTCTCCTCCTGCAATCTCCACTCGCCGTGGGCTGCCCTCGCTGCCCCTTCCAGAGCAGGAGATGAAGCCACCAGCATGGCTCCCGGGGGAGACGTACCCCTGGAAGATCCAACTGCCTCCTTTCATCATGCCCATGTCATGGTCTCGTGATTGTTGCTGACCTAGTCACATGCCTTGAGATTGGCTCTGCACTCAACAGCTCCGGTTGTTAAAGGGCCAGGGGTGGGCAAAGATCTGTTGCTCCCAGGAGTCCCAGCTGGGGAGGCTGAGGCTCCCCCGGCCCTTCCCCCGCTTCCCCCCAGCTGCGGCATGGCCAGCCGCCGGCACCAGCTGGGCAGCTGAGCTCAGGAGTCGTCCTGCTGCCGCTCCAGGGCTGGCCAGGGGGGAGGGGGCAAGTGGGTCCATTGGCCCAGGCCCTGCAGGGCCCCTGGCCCCATGAGGATGTCTCCTCCCAGACCTCCCCCCCCCCCCGCAGAGCTGCAGCATGGCCAGCAGCTGGGCAGCTCAGCTGAGATCCTGAGTCGTCCTGCTGCTTTGAGCTGCCAGCAAGGTAAGGGGGGAAGGGGCTGCAAGCTCTAGGGTTGCCGGGGGGACGAGTGGGGCAATTTGCCCCAGGCCCTGCAGGGGCTCCTGTCCCCACGGGTATGTCTCCCCCTGCCCTGGCCCCTCCCCCGTTCCCCCCCCTTAAATCAGAACTTTAATAGGGAACCGGTTGTTAAGATTTTGGCAGGTCATCACTGGCACCATGTGTATCTTGACCAACATTAGAGGGGTGAAATACAGTTTCCTAAGACTTCTGTGCTAATTTATTGATGAAGCGAAACGCCCAGACCCTATATGGCCAATCAGCAAGAACTCTAAGAAACCCTCCGCTCCTAAAGTGCAGGACAGGACCCCCAGCTGCAGGAATGACCTATTTGCACACCCCTCCCCCCCACACTCAGTTGGTGCACTGAGCTGAGCCAGACCAGAGACTGAATATAGACTTGAAAATGTGGCCCATCTTCATAACACCAAGCACTAGAAACTGACTTCAAGAGAAGCTATTTGTTAGGGTTGAAAGTTCAGCCACTGATGGCTCCCCACCCCCCATCCCCAGGCCTCCCACCATAGCCAGCCTCACCTGGCCTTTGAGACTCCTGAGAACCACAGGTATGGGGCCAGTGAGATTTCTTGGTAAGGAAAAAGTCCGACTGATTCAGGGCTGTGCATCCGGACTGCCCCTTGTGAGCCTAGCGCTGGAAGCTTTGGGACCACCTGTATCAAGTTGGTTCCAAGAGCCCAAGCCAGTGTATTGACGGAAGAGCTCTCTCAGGAGGTCAGGTATTGGGGGGGAAACAGGTTGGAGTGCTATGACCAGTATTTAGGATCGGGACTCTGGAGTTCACAGTGCTGCTATGAGAGGCCACCTGACATTGTGACTGTGGCCACAGCAGCTCAGGCTGTTGATGAGTCTATGGATTAGACTTGGTCTACACCTAAGTTAGGTCAGCACGTTGCCCTGTGGTTGGCCACACTCCTGCGTGACATTGCCATGGCAACCTAACCCGCACGGTGGCTGCAGCTGTGTTGACAGAAGAAGGCTTCCATCGCTGAAGCGCCTGTCTGTCGGGGAAGTGGTGGCCTACACTAAAGGAAACCCCATTTCTGTTGGTGTGGGCTGTGTCTATACCACGGCGTCATACTGGCCAATACAGTGACAGAGCTATGTCGGTACAGCCCCCTGTACTGTACATGTACCCGTAGGGTTAGACTCCCATTAGGATTCTTTTAAGCATGTTGAGCTTGAATGATTGGAACAGGGGTGCAGGGAGGATCATAGAATATCAGGGTTGGCAGGGATCTCAGGAGCTCAGCTAGTCCAACCCCCTGCTCAAAGCAGGGCCAATTCCCAACTAAATCATACAGCATCATAGAATAGCAGATAGAATCATAGAATATCAGGGTTAAACTGGAGCCACGTCTCCTGCTACGCTGAGTGGGAAATCGAGGCCTGGGGCCTAACTCTTTAGAGTGTACGCAGCTAATCATCCGAGGGCCCTGGAGCGCACTGTCAATGCCTTTTGAACAGGGTTCTCTCTTCTTTGCAGAATATGGCCCCGAGAAGAACGCAGCAGGTGGGGGCGGGGCCGTCCACGGAGCAAGCCTACATCTCCAAGGTGGTTCTGCTGGGGAGCGCGGCCGCGGGAAAGTCAAGCACAGCCTTCCGCCGTGTGACAAATGACGTCAGGGAATCCGTGCCCACTGTGGGATGTGAGTGAGTGGCAGCAATGAACCAATCCTTTGGTGCAACACAAAGGGCCCGATCTGCGTCTCCCTTGTAGCAGGAGTGTCTCTGCTGAAGTCAGCGGAGCGACGCTAGCGTGAAGTCTGGTTTTGCTTAAGCTCTCAGGCCCAGCAGAGCAGCAGCAGGACGTCACTCAGCAGGCAGGGTTAGGGGCTCCAGCTGGCAGCTCTGGCGGCTAACGGAACGTGACCCAACAGACCCCCAACGGTACAGCCCGTGAGCACGGGGTTAGTTTGGTTTCTCAGCTCAGGCACAGGACTGACAACGGCGAGATCCGGAAAAGTCTGGTTAAGGCGGCGCAAGCTGTGCAGGCTGATGTGCCCATTTTAAAAGCTGGGCCTTGTCTGACGCTGCTCTTCAGAGCTGGATCTTTAGGCACCAACCTAAGAAGCACGTCTGAAAAAAGTCAGGCCTCAGCATCTCCTGCTCCACCGACACCAGTGGCAAAGTGCCTTTGGAGTTCGCTGGCAGGGAGGCTCAGGCCCCAGGCAGGACACATTTCTCTGCTGGGGTAGATTGGAGACAGGAAATCATGAACAGGGGACCAGCAACACAGCTGTGTTCATTGTGGAGTCAGAGTGACAGCTAGCGGTTCATTGCAGGTAGTGCAGCATTTAAATAGGTCACCTCAGCGGAGAGTTTTGGTCTACACCTGCCAGTTCTGAGTAACCCAAGAGAGTGTTCACCATTTACTATTAAATGTTATAGATTTTCCCCTCTGCGTTCTCTCCGTGCTCTCCCCCTAGTCCTGGCTCTCCCAGCTGCCCCCACAGAAATACTACCAATCGCACTGCATTATCTCTGGATGGGTGCCAGTCCCAGTCCCAGCGCTCACTGCGACATTGCACCACGTTCTTACTCTCGCTGCAGAAACTGACACAGGCGCATCCTGGAATCCCAGGAACTGCGCTTCAGAGTCCTATCTAGTGGGTTTGGGTTGGAACCACCCCTTGTAGAATTCCTGGGTGTCAGAAAAACAGACGTAACACTCTGTTCTGCCCTGTTTGTGACAGAGGACGTATGACAACGGAGCCTCCAACGGATGACATTTAAAAGGCTATCTTCCCAGACTCCCAGCAGCTCTGCCCATGATATCGCTCCAGTCACTCTAGTCAAAGCAGCCCATCTAGCCTCTCCAATGTGATCAGCAAACCTGCCTTTGACATTTTCCTGGTGTTTCAACAGACACCCACTCACACTAGAACTAGGTGAAATTTCAGCAGAACATTTTTTCTGAAAAAGCTGCAGATCCAGCGACACCACCACATTTTAGGAGTTCATGGTAACAGTGTTCATGTAGCCAGGTTGGTCCCAGAATATTGAAGAGACAAGGTAGGTGTTTTATTGGACCAATTTCTGTTGGTCGAGAGGACTAGGGTGACCAGATGTCTCAATTTTACAGGGACAGTCCCAATATTTGGGGCTTTATCTTATCTAGGTGCCTGTTACCCTCCACCCCCATTCCGATTTTTCACACTTGCTGTCTGGTCACCCTAGAGGGGACAAGCTTTTGAGCTTTACAGAGCCTTAAGTGACTTGCCCAAGGTCATGCAAATCAGTGTTGGGGAGATTGCAGTATTTCTGTTACAGCAGCACCCAACAGGGGCCAGGCACTGTACAGCTGGATTAGAACTCAAGACTCCTAATTCCCACCCTGCCATCACATTTCCTCCAGCTAGACAGCTGCAAAACCAAAGCTTGCTAATGCCACTAATATTGATGGATTGAGCAAGAGCCATTGTTCTCATTCCTCTTCCCCTCCCCATCTCCCAGCTACAGCCTGCTGATGTGCATTGGTGTACTACCGGGCTGTTATTGGGTAAGACCAGTTCACCAGCCTGTTTGTTACATTGCTTTTGGGGGGGGGAGGGGGTGTTTTAATTCTCTCTCTCTCATCCTCCCTCCCCCTGCAGCCCTTTCCAACCCAATCTCGACACCCATCTTTCACACAGATCACCGAGATGAAGGTTAACATTAATTAAGGTGCATGCTATGGCTTTCTCAAGGAGCTGTGCCATCTGTGTCACTTCCAGGTTCTTTCTTCACCCAGCTGGTATGTTTAGAGACTGCCACGATCAAGCTTGTGATCTGGGACACTGCAGGACAGGAGAAGTACCATGCGGGGTTTGCCATCTTTATTACAGGGGACGAATGCTGCCCTTCTTGTATTTGACATAGCCAGAAAGGTAAGAGCAGCGATGGCTTGTTCTCCTGCCTCTCTCCACCAGAAGGGTTTGCCTTTATCTTTCTAAAATATCCCAACTGAATCTTGATCATGCAGCCACGCCGCTGGTAGGCTGCAATAGTTCTAGTGTAGGGTCGCTTCCCAATATGTCTCCAGACATTTCAACCAAGACTGCTTTTTCCTGCACACATCACGTAAGGGCTACACATCATGGGCAGGTTTATCCTTCTCTTCTGGTAAAGATGGGTGAAGACATGCAAGGAACTGGTACAGACATTTCACTGACAGTGGACAATAAATGCGCACGTTTTCCCCATAAAAGCCAAGATTTCTCTGTCTACCCCTGCCTCCCAGCTCAGTCCAGCTCACCAGCCAAGTAGGTAATGAGGGAGCATCACTAAGTGCTCTTTGTTCCCCTACCCTCATGTAACCCCACACCTGGGTGTGGTGTCCTGTCCCATCTAGTGGCACCGACACCACTTAGAGCAGAGGTAGGCAACCTATGGCAAGGGTGCCGAAGGTGGCACGCAAGCTCATTTTCAGTGCCACTCACACTGCCCGGGTCCTGGCCACTGGTCCGGGGGCCCTGCATTTTAATTTAATTTTAAATGAAGCTTCTTAAACATTTTAAAAACCTTATTTACTTTACAGACAACGATAGTTTAATTGATATATTATAGACTTATAGAAAGAGACCTTCTAAAAACATTAAAAGGAACACGAAACGTTAACTTAGAGTGAATAAATGAAGACTCGGCACAGCACTTCTGAAAGGTTGCCAAGCCCTGACTTAGAGAGACATAAAATGAGTTACACTAATGTCTGTTTCAGATGGACTGTTCTAGGGGGACATGTCGCATGATCTCCTACTACGTTATGAAGGTTTTTTCCCTTTTACTGGTAATACGCAACACACAGGAACCGCAACACCGAGGGCCATATGTCTGTATTACTGCCATGTGACAGCTGCTGAGTATCTGTTGGTTTAATGTCGGTGTGTGTGTGTGTCTCTCTCTCACCTTTCCAGGCAACTTTTGCGAGAGCAAAGCTATGGTTGAGGGAATTAGAGAAGGAATTTCTTCCCGATGAGCTCGTGATTGTTTTAGTCGGCAATAAGATAGATCTTGCTGCTCAGCGGGAATTCACCTTTGAGGTAAGTGCACTGCAGTAAGATCTCAGCACTTGGCAGATTCTCTCTTTCAAAAACACCACGGCAGCGTGTTTCCCAAGTGCTGCACTTCAGGCTTTCACACTGAACAGTTTATAAGTAAATGTTTACGTGAACGCCATTCTCCTAGCAGTGAGCAATATAGCAAGGCCCCACTGGCTGCCAGCGATGATAGAGGTCATAAATCCCATTTTGCCATCTGTTTCAGCTGCTAACTTTCTTGGATACATATTCACCAGCACCAGACACATTTTCTACACTCTGGGTCCTAGTGGTGCCCGCCCACAGTCTGGCACCTGAGGCTGCCACCTCAGTTTGCCTCATGGTAAGGCCAGCCCTGGGAATGAATATCTGTGATTTCAGCTACAGAGTTCTTCCAAACATTTCACAGTGACGGTGCAATGTGGTGTTAAATTTCAAATGACATATTCCACATCACCTTTTAAATAAGTATCAGTCACCACACTGGTGAGTATGTCATGCCCGACAAGAGTCGCTGACACAGAGTAACAAACCACTAGTGGGCCTCTGTGTCAAACATGGGTAGGTCTTCAGTGCCGTTACCCCCCCACCCATCCACACACAAACCCACCCACTTTGCAGCGAGGGTGCAGAATAAACGATTCCAGTGCTGATAGGCCTCCAGTGTCTTCCCACAAATCCCCTGGTGCACCCAGAAGGAGAGTGCGTGGAGTTCTCCCACAATCCCCTGGGAAGGAGTTAGAGTGGTTCAGCGTACTGCAGCAGACAGAACCACGGGCTGTGCCTCCAGAAGCCAGAGCAACACAAACGGGAGTGCGCAGCACCAGTGGGGACACAATTTGTTAGGGACTTGCCATGTGGCTGCTGCCAGCCAGGCTAGGTCAACTTGGGCGCCAGTCACCTGAGCTAGCGCTTTGAAGACATACAAGGGTGAAATACAGCTATAGCCGCAGGCTGTGTGTCAGCTGGACACATGATCAATAGCACGTGCCCTTGCCTAGCACCATTTGATCATGCAGACAAAGGTTGTTGTGATGCCTCTTCTCCAGGGCTCTGGTGGGAGTTAGGACTGGCTGGAAAACAAGACTTCCACTGTGTGAGAAACAGATGCAGCAGGCAGAGCAGGGATTCAAACCTGGGCTTCCCACACCACCAGTGATCGTGCCACACACAGAGCTGTTGGCTAGTCTGGGCTGGGGGGAGGGGGAGAAATGGGTTCTCACCCCAATGCCAGCCTGGATTTGAAGAACGTTCTTGAGGAAAGTTGTGGAAACGTGCGTGTTTGGCTTAGAAACACGTTTCTGCTTTGCCACACCAGCATTTTCCAATAGAAACACGTTGGCAAAGAATCCCTGACCAGCTCTAGCGGAGATAGGAGTAGAGTGAGCAGGGGGCAGGGAGGCTGCGCGCAGTAGCCTTATCTGCCAACTTCCTGACTTGTGGGCTTCAAATCTCAGCCCAGGAGAGCCTGTTAGTGCATCTATGGTTGCAGTTGTGCTCCTGCTTTGACCCTGTGGTATTAATGTGTTGACACCTTTCTCCTCACCCCCCCACACACTTTGGACAAGATCTCGCTCTGAATATGTCCAGTCCAAACCAAGCCGTCTGCAAGGCTAGTGCATCCAAACCCGGTGAGCCAGGGAGTTTGAACATGGTGCAGTCAGAGAGCGGCTGCAATGCCTTGAGCTGTGCAAGAGAGAAAACAAGCGTGGCCTAAACAGTTCGGCTGCAGCCGTGTGCCTGGAACAGAAGGAGCGTGAGCTGGGGAAATAGGAAGCTTTAGGCTTCGCAGCAGAATCTGCTGGAATGCAATGGTGGCTCTATCACCGGACACGCTGCTCTTCAGAAAGGTGGGGAACTAAAGTCAGTGTAAACTAAGAGCTTGTCTGCACAAGCGGGGGGCAAGGTCTAGGGTGCACTTGTGTGTTGTGCACTAATTGGCCCATAAGGGCCTGCTGGCACGCACGGAGAGTTCCCTAATGTGCGTCACTGCAGCACGCACAGGCCTGTTAGTGCACAACACACTGGAATGTGTCCCACTCCAGCATACAGGGAGGAGCTGTGCCTCCCTGCCAGGCCTAAGGACAAGAGCCAATACCTTGTAAATGGAGCCCTTATTTCCACCACTTTCCAGGACATTTCCCAAGCTGGATGTGATTACCGTGCAGAACACACCTACGTCTACTTTGAAATAACCCTGGTTTTGTACCTTCCCCACCCAACTAGGAGGCGGAGGAGTTTGCAAAGAGCGAAAGCTTAATCTACATGGAAACATCGGCAAAATCCAACCACCAAGTGACCGAGGTGCTTATGGCCATAGGTAAGTTCCAAGTGAGAAGCCGCTGGACAGCTAACAGCACTAGAGAGGTCTGTGCCAGCTCTCTGCCTTGTGAGCGATAGCACAGCACCGCTTGTCTGCTCCCAGTTGCTCAGGGGCAATTAGGGTTGAGTCACTTGACCTGCAGAGGTCCAGGAACTGGAAAGTCTTTACTGTGACTGCAGCAGTGCCTTGCTGTAGGCCTAGACAAGAGGTGACTGGTACACTCTGGCCTGTCAAGCCTCACAGCTGCCAAGAGCGAGCGAGACAGATCCAGAGCAGTGGCTTCCCCATTGCAAACACAGACAGGCTGCCCCCCCTGCTGCCCCCCCCAACTTCTGAGACAAGCAAACTTCTGGAGTGGTTCTGCCTTTGCCGCCGGGGTGAGGGTGGAACCTGCTGAGCGCTGAATGGGGAGGAGGTTCACCCACCCTTTGGAACACCAGCCACTGGCCCTAGCAATGGGGAAGTGGGAATTTCTCCCCACTCCCCAGATTCCTCACTGTCACTCCCAGAGGATCTCTTCTCTCCAAGACCCATTCCCTCCCACTTGACCCTGCACTAGTTCACAGATGGCACTAGAGTCTTCTCATGTTTGTTCCTATTAATGAAACTGCTTGGAGAAAGCTCTAGAATAATAGGACACAACGGCAGCAACAGATTCCACCTACAACATATCATGAACCAATAATAAGCATTTACTACCCCATACATATTCTTGGTCCTTAAGAATGCTAGCAGTTTGAGAGTGACAATTCATGAGACACCTAGCACCCATCTTATGCCAGTTTCAAGTTAGGGTCTCCTACTTCTACTTCCTTTTTAAAAGAATTTCACTAAAGCTTATAGAGATGTGATTTGCACATCAGCACCACCATTCTATCTGATAATGGGATTTCCTACAGACAACTTGGTGCAATACAACATTTGCTGTCCTGAGATGTTTTTAGGGGGATGTCCATGATGCAGGTGCGGTGGAATCTGTAGATGTTCTAGGGTGGGGAATGAAGAGGTGTATGGGAGAGTCCTGAGGGAGGGACCATTTTCCAGAAAGAACAAAGGAGCATGAGGAAAATTGTGGATGGAAGTTTGTTAAATAGTAAGTGCAGGAGTCCTAGGCCAAGAAACATATGGGTCTCAAGGTAAAAAAATAGGAAGTTAATAAAGTTAAAATGTAAAGTTAACTTAAATCAACATTATAAATAAGAACATACCGGGTCAGACCAAAGGTCCATCTAGTCCAGTATCCAGTCTTCTGACAGTGGCCACTGCCAGGTGTCTCAGAGGGAATGAACAGAACATGTAATCATCAAGTGATCCATCCCCTGTTGCTCATATTTAGATATTTTAAATCTTAATAAATTTAGAGGGGCAGATCCCCAGGCCTAGCCAAATAGCACATGAGGGATGGAGAAAGTGGCTCCTAAGGTTCCTTTTCCTCTTTCTCTTGCTTGTTGTGGGTCAGTCCTTGGCATAAATTGAAACAGCCCTGGGGCTGCTCTAAGTTTCACCACCAGGAACCATTCTGCTGGTTGGGGATTGGGCCACACCCCAGCCCACTGCTGATGGGAGGGGGACACAGCAGGGGAACCCATAGCTGCTCCATTAGCGGATGGAAAGTTGCCCTAAAAAAGTCAGAGCAGGCTCCGAGTATGTAGCTAGAAATGTTACAATAGCTCAGCAGAGAAGGACCGAGAATTTCTTATTCTGAGTTTCTTCACAGCTCCCGAGTTATTGAAATAGGAACAACAGAAGGAACCAGCCCCTCAGCCTCAGCCCTGGAAGAAGTCACGCGTGGACCTGCGAGAGCCAAGCAATCACACTAAGAAGTGTTGCATGAACTAAAGGAAATGGCAGACTGACCTAAGGTTACCATCAAGTGTGTTTTTATTGGGGGGGCGGAAAGGGAGGCTGGCCCTATGTATTGTGTGCAGGCAGCATGGTTCTAGGGGGCAGCTGGTGTGTCAGACCGTGATTATTGCTTTTATTTTTCATTATTGTCAGTGTTCGATTGAAGAACTGTACGAGAGGAGATATTGCCCAATGCAAGGAACCTGAAAAGCGCTGCAAGTCTCCTCTCGCTTGTGTTTGCTCAGTGTTATCATTATACAAGAATACAGTGCAAAATAGCTTCACAAATAAAAACAGCAAAAAGGAGGAGTAGTCTCTCTCTCTCTCCCCCTCCCCTTCGCCTTTGCAAATTCTATAAAACTTTTACAGAGGCTGTTAACATTAAGGTCACCAAATCTTAAATGCAAGACATGGAATAGCCAGAACATGCAGCTCGAATTTAATATTGCCTTAAGAACTCATGATTTTGTCATGAGTCTTGTGATTTTTGGGGCGTTTCTTAAAGCTTCAGCTGCTGGAGTCAAATGATCACTTGGGAATCTTTAAACAAACAACAAATCCAAAACTAACATTTTCTGGCCCTCCTGGTTGTGGAAAAAACTGAGAACATGAAACAAGCACACCCTGAAGGTCCAGAAACCAGATTGTAAATAAGGAGACTCTGAACATTATTTAAAAGTCTCATGAATTTCTGGGAGCAGATGGGGGCTGATTTCTCAATTGAGTACCTGGGATTGGCAATACTTCAATAGTATAGATTTATAGAAATAAACCAGGGCCTGATTCTGCTCAAACTTACACACTTGCAACACTAAAGTGAACGGCGTTAACTTACATTGGTGTAAATAAGAGAATCAGACCTTCTCACTTAGGCCACGTCCACACTAGAAACTCCATTTGGCACAGTGGTGCTGCATCTACACAAAAAGGGTTTGCCAGGATGCTACCCAAGCCCAGCAAACTTTTTCTGTTGCAGACTACGCAAAAAAATCAAATTTTGTCTTGCGCTTGTCAAGTAACCAGTTTACTAACATATCTAACCTTGTTAATTTCAGCACACTTAGTTGTGAACTGATCACCGATGCCTCAATGCTAAGGGCATGTCAAGATTCAAAGATCATCTACTTGTGAATTCAGCAAAGAGTCCTGTGGCTCCTTATAGACTAACAGACGTATTGGAGCATGAGCTCTCGTGGGTGAATACCCACTTCGCCGAATGTATGATGTATTCATCCACAAAGCTCATGCTCCAATACGTCTCTTAGTCTATAAGGTGCCACAGGACTCTTTGCCGCTTTTACAGATCCAGACTAACACGGCTCCCCCTCTGATACTTGGGAATTGTCCCTCTGAAGAGAGGCAGTAGTTTTAATGATGTGTGGCGGGAGGGAGTTGATTCACTTATGTCAGAGGAGCACAAAAGAGCTGAAGGGACTTTGCTCAGGTTTACTGAATTTTTTACCTAAGTTCCAGTGGAGACCAAGCATGGAAAGCTTGATCTGAAAAGGCACAGGATCATGAGCTTGTGAAAACGGACTTTAACTGAAGCCATTTTACCATCTGAGCTACAGTATTTACACTGCAGCCAACGTTGCAAGATAAAGCCAGGGTGAGATGTACTGTCAATAGGAGCACTGCACATGCAGCGAGAAAACACCCCTGGAAGGGGTCACAGCTGAGGGTCTACAGGGCATTTGCTATAACCAGTGCTCAAGACTCAGTGAATTGGTTCAATGACCCCACATTTGGGAAGTGCAGGGGCTCATTTCACTGCAGCTGTAGCAGCCACCAGCCAGTCACTGCTATTTCAGGAGGGTGAAGTCATCCTCCTGTACACATGTGCTTACAGCACGTCACATGATCTCACCGCTAAACTCCTGCTGTTGCTTATACACATCATCCCACCCCAGACAGACTCAGCCCGGGGAACCGTTACAGAGTTCCATGGCTGAAGTATGCCACATTGACTCAGCTGGGGCTGAACCTAGCAACTTTGCTTGCACTGTGGTGGGTTCACCGCAATTAGTTACTGACAAACGGCCACACTCCTACACTGAGGTGCTGCATCTTGCAGCTGGTTTTGAGCTTCATTGCTTTGCAAAGGTGTCAATTGTATACGAGCTTCTCCTCTAGACAGACAGTACGGAAAACTTCCCAGCTTCCTTCCTATGTCAGGGTATAGGGAATTCAGAGGCCGTCACTGGCCTGTGTTGAGATACAGCAAGGGGGGCCACCTTGCTATTAGCATCAGACATCAACTCAAGTATTACAGACAAGTGCACTTAGCACCACATGGAGAAAGAGGAACCTCCCATCACCTGTGTTGAGGCCAGGACAGCTCCTAGCAGTGTGCAGGCTTGGTCCTGGATGTGTCACACAGGCATGTCAGGCGCCCCCATCCCCCTGGTGTATTTTCTCAAGGAGCCAGGGTGGATCTGTTTTGATGGTGGACTAAGCATGCTTCTCTCTTCCCCTCCTGCTTGGGTGGCACATTAGCCCCCCTTGCATTGGGTTTTGTTGTAAAGACACATTTAGAGGCATGGGGCAGTTCACACCTCTCAGGGTGGTTGTTTCTGGCCATCTGCTGGCTCAAGCCAGGTCTACACTACAGCCTTCTGCCAGCATGGCTGGATCGGGGGGTGACCCCTGTGTAACACACCTGTGCCTGCACCAAGCCTGGAGTGCAGATACACAGCAGAACTGCACTGTTACTGGGACAGCTTGTTTCCCCTGCGGCGGTGGGGAGAGTCTGGAATAATCCATGGGGGCAAAGCCTTTCAAGGGAGGGCCAGACCCCAGGCAGACATCGCCACGTTGGTTAGTCTCAGTTCACATTTTCCATCCACTGCCCTGCGGCCAGGAGGGTCAGAAGTGGGACCCCAGGCACTGAAGCCTTAGGCCTGGGTCTATAGTTTTTCTATGCACTGATCTGGCTCTGGGAAGTGAATCAGCCCTGCCTCCAGCATAGACCTGTCAGGCACAATCCATCACCCACATCCCAGGCAGCTCAAAACCAAAAGGGAAGGGAGAGGCTTATCTGAAAGGGTCTTCAGGAGACAGGCCACCCTCCAGCAGGAGCAGATCACTGGCTGGGCTCTGGGTCACACAGAGAATCCAGGGGTTTGTCTAAGAGGCTTTCCTCTTAGGAACTCCTAGGCTGCTGCCTCTTCCTGCTTAAATACCTGCCCTGCTAAGCCCAGCTGGAAGCTGGCTGCCTCTAATTGGCAGGCTGAGCGGGGCCTCTGGGGCCTGGCTCCCTTTGCAGAACATTAACCCTTTTCCATCTGATTGAGCGTGGGACACATTCACCCCAGCGCTGACACACTCCAGAAGCCTTCTCAGCCCCTGGGCTGTCGTTCCATTTGCTTCCTGCCCAGCAGCCTCACTGTGTGCAAGGCTTGTGTCACTTTTGGAGGTGGAGAATTTCCCCCACCCGCTTCAGTGGAGTGACTCCTGAGTTACCCTGGGGGGAGAAAGGAGAATCCGGCCCCTAATTATGTAGCAGTTGCTGCTTTCCCCGGCAGCGGCTGTTCATGCTGCAGGAGCTCAGGGCTGGGCTTTCTCCCTGGGCTTCTGTTTCCCCGCAAGCTGCACAGTGGGGCTCTCCATGGTCATTAGAAGCAGAGGCCAGTGGGCAGCTCTCAGCACCCAAGTTGCTCCCCCAGAGGACAGAGCAGCCTCCTGCCTCCTTCTGTGCTGCCTGCCCAGCAGCCCCCTTCCTCGCCCGCTCCAGCCCTCTCTGCCCCGGAGCCGCCTGAGAGCGCAGCCAGGGGAAGCGCCGGCCGGCTGGGGGGGCAGCTCGTGTTCCTTCCCGCCCGGGGAACATTCTGTGCCTGCTGAGAGCCCCTTCCCCCACTCGCCAGGGGTCCCGCACGCTGTCTCCTGCCACAGCCCCGCAAGCCAGGCTCTGCAAAGGGGCTGCCTGCCGCCCAAGCTGGTGCCTGCTGCCGCGGGAGCCGCCACTTCAGGGCTGGGTAACAGGCTGCCACTACCCTCCGCCCTCCGGCCCGCAGTAACCAGGCTGTTAGTGTCCGGTCACTACATCTGACCGAACACGCCAGGTTCCCTTTTCAACTGGATTTTCCGGTCAGAAACCGCACACCTGGCAACCCTCATTTCTGATTCTGTGCTAGCGGCTGCGTATTGCTCCCACTGCCAAACGTGGTGCGAGACTCGTATCCCCCTTTTCCAGAGGCGCTTGTAGCCCTACCGAAGCCAATGGCGCTAGGTCGAGTTTCACCTGCAGCGGATCTGGCCTACTCCGCAGTGTTTCTCAAGTACCGTAGCGCAGCCTGGCACTCCGGGCTGGCTGCCAGTGGGCCGCAGACGGCAGGATAGCAGCGGGGAGCTCAGCCCAGCCAGCTCAGTGCGGGGCAGCAGGCATGCAGTGTTTAAAAGGAGAGCAGGGACATTGGACATGGCAGTTTGGTGGAAGGGGGAAGTCAGGCCTACGTGGATTCAGCAGAGGGTGACCAGATGTCCCGATTTGATAGGGACAGTCCCGATATTTGGGGCTTTTTCTTATATAGGCTCCTATTACCCCCCACCCCCATCCCGACTGTTCACACTTGCTGTCTGGTCACCCTAAGTCAGCATCTTCTAGACTTTTAAGCCAGAAGGGACCATTAGATCATCTGGTCTGACCTGACTAATAGGCAAATCTCATGCAGAGCGGCAGGGGTGGCCCGCAGTGAGTGACTAACAGAGCTGGGAATTAGAGACGCCAGCTCAGGCCTCAGCAGAGCAGTAAGTGTTTGTTGTCCTAGGAGGTGGGTGGAACTGCACAGATGCGCAATGGCAAGATGGCTGCCATCTGGACTGCTGCAGAGCCAGCTGTGTGGGGCCTGCTGAAATGGTCATCTTGATTCGCCAGCGTAGTACTCCTGCTGGCATGACACATTGGTCAGGGGAGTAGGGCCAGTTATAGTCCCCCTGCTTTCAGATGGATTCAGAATCCAGACTAAAACGCTGGCTCCTCTGCCCGGTGATCACGTCAAAAGACTTTATTGTGTGGAAGAGAAATTGTTCAGGAAAAGAGACGCAATCTCAGGGGAAAGTGACGCCACTCGGTTCTAAAGATCCTAGTGCCCAGGAGAGTTGAGACAAGTCTGATACGTTTCAAGTCACAGCAGACACGTGCCGGGCTCGGTTTCTCAATTTTTTTTATTATTTTTTTGGTTTGTATAAAAGAGCCCATGTTCTAGGAAGATAATTAACATGGGAATTTGTATTTCTTTCCCCCAGCAATTTTCTGGCACAAATCACGTTAGATTTAAGAGCAAAAGCCAGAGATGGGGACAAATGGGGAACAGGGGAGAGAAAAAGAAAAAACAGACAAGAGGGAAATTGTCTGCAAAAATAGTGGAGTTATCAACTGCTCTTTGGTTTCTATCATTTATAGCCACAAAGATACTGTACATTGAAATGAGACCAAACATTTTCATGTGCCTAGAAGAGAGGCTGGGATGTGGAAGGGAGAGAGGAGAAGGGTCTTTTCTTATCATCATTCAAATTCATTCTTTGTCTTGGCCATTTCATTCATCTTGAAGGGATTCACTGCTTTCTTCTAGAGGGAAGCAAGCTTGCCTGTGTCCATAGCCCGACTTCCGGGAGCTCTCCACGACAGCTCTCCTCCGGCCAAACCGTCCCACGGGTCTGATCCCACGCCCCGTGTACCAGGAAGGGTCGATATCAGGGTCTAAAAGGCAAAGGCCAGGAAGTCTTTAGAACGTGAGGCTGAGGACTAATTCTCCTGAGCATGTGTCACAGCCACCTGCTTGGGATGGAGAAGGAGGGACTTCCCGAGCTAAAACCATGGACTGGTCCAGCTGGAGTTAAAGCTCCCAAGCTCTAGGCTGTGATCGCTCATATCCTCTGTGGCTCAGGCCCCGACCTGTAACATACACTTGCCAGTGGTTGCACCTGCCTTGTCATTGCCGGTGGTGAGCAGGTGGCGTGGCCTTCACTTATTTTAAAATGACAATGTCTTTTGCATAGTAATGAAGGAGGGAAGGGGGTAGCCATACAGAGGAGGGACTGGGTGACTCAGGGCACTGGGAATGGGGTGCAACCCTCTTCCCCTGTCTGGTTCCCGTTGTGCCAGGCCTATGGCGAAGAACAGGACTCGATTCTCCGGGGACTGCCGTCCAGCCCCTTTCACAACCACCGCTGAAAACCAACAGCAGGCACCCTGAGCCACGCAGCGCAAACAGGGCCCTGCTGGGGTGACGGGAACCAAGGGCCACATTCTCGGCTTGGAGCAGATCCTTTGAAATCAGTGGGGCTCCGCTGATTCACAGCCGCTGAGGATCTGGCCCATGTGCTTAGTTCTCTGGCTCTGCAGTGACTCACTTGCTCACATGCGACCTGTGCGTCCTCGCGGCAGTTAGAACATGGGCTTTGTGCTATGAGCACGTGGGGCCCTGTCATCCTGAGACTGCCGACAGCCCGGTGTGTGTATAGGCTGCCCCACCACCAGAGCACCAGGCAACTCCATTGCCCAAGCTAATTCAGGTGGGCTGGGGAGTCAGGAGAGCTGGGTTCTAACCCTGCCTGTCACCTCGAGAAAGTCACCGCCCCAGTGTCTGGTGTGTTTATATTGCAAACTCCTTCAGGAAGGGCTGTTACTGCCAGGGGTGTGCCTGGCGCTTAGCACAGAGCGGCCTGATCGCGTCGGGTGCCACCGGGTGCTGCCGTGACACACGTTGTAGGAAGAGATTTGCTGGACAGGCTGATTAAAAACTGCACGTTTTTGAGTTCTGCTGTCTGGAAAGTTCCTCTAGACTTTTCCTGGCTCATGGAATCTGCAACGCGGCTGGGCCAGGAAACTCCGTCTGTCGGCCCTTTGTAGGCCTTGCTGGGGAGAACGGCCTTCGGGGTGGGCGGGAGGAAGGGGGTGAAAAGATGTAAGGAATTATTTTAGAGTGTCTGAAGTCCCTCGAAAGGACCGTTTTGAAGTCCAGCTCCTGGACTGAGCCAGAGCGGAGTGGCTGGGTGAGGGGGAGGATGGATTGGGTTGCAGAAGATGAGAGGGAAAATGCAGAGGCAGGAGGGGGAAGCTATACGGAGCAAGAGGGGGATTCTGGAGGGAGAAGAACAAAGCCTAGATAATGAAAGGACAGAAAGCTCAGCCATCTCACGCTGCAGCTGTCTAGCCTTGCAGTGACCCGCAATGTTGCACGTTCACCAGCAGAGGGCGCTGCTACACAGGCCCGAGCACACTGTGGCTAGCAATGACAGCCTTAACCCAGAGGCCTTTTCAAAAACTTTTGCTGAATTTGAACAACCCCACGTGTTTGGGGTCAGGTTGGGACAAGTCCTTACATAGGCGTGTGCGTGTGTGCAAGGAGACCCTGCTCCTGCCATGCCAGGCCCACGCCCGGCTGCAGTCAGTGTGCACGGGGAGGTACAGGGAGGAGGCAGAGCGTCTTGAGCTGCTCTGAGTGCGGGCAGGCTTCATACGCGCACAGCGCTGCTCCTGCACCTCGGCACTACACCCTGTTCAACGCCTGGGCGCTCTGGAGACTCTCCACCCTGTGACTAAACCAGGCTCTGAACATAGGCTACCATGGGAGAGAGACAGGAGAAGCCTCTCTATTAAACACTGACCCTGCCATGCCACCCACTGATACCGTCACTGACCTCCTAGGCTCTTCTGTGCTGGGTCCAATTATCTGTGGGAGGGCAGAGATAACAGGGGTGGGGGGGCAGCAGAGCCATTTGGGGTGGCTCTGTGCCAGTCTGCACCAGCTGAGGAGCTGGCCTGGCTGCTGCAGTTACAGGGACTTACTCCTGATTTCCATGGATCGCTCGTGGATTCGGCATTCGGCTTTGGGCAGGGCCAGACAGGTGAGCAGCAGGTACATGAAGCAGGCAGCCAGCAGTTTCATTCCCTTCAGCTCCCCCAAGGCTTGTGGCTGGTGCCGGAATTTAGCAAGGTGTGAGCCCAGCCTGCAGAAACAGAGCCCAGGAGAGTTAATGAGACGTCATCTTGGGTGGGGGTGGGGGGAGCAAATCAATCCACTCTCTGGAGAGACACCCAATGAATAACAGGAATTACAGCTGTTCCCGGGAAACTGGAGCAAACATGGAAGTGCCAACGTTCTGAAACGGGTTTTTGTTCCAAATTGGACTGAAAAGCTGAAATTTCCCACAAAATAAATTCCAAAAATTTAAATTTGGAACCATTAAAATGTTTTGTTTAGTTAATGTCAAAACAATACACACTATTAAACTATCAATCTTAATTACATTAAAATTAATGGTTTAATATAAAAGTCAAAACAAAACGAATCAAAATGAGGAGATTCAAAACGCTGTGTTTTGACTCTATCAAAATGAACCACTTCAACATTATCGAAACAAAACCAGAAAGTCAAAACGGTTCATTTTGGTTCTTTATGCATCCAAAATATTGTCAGTATTGACACATTCCCGCAAAACAGCTAGACTTTGACAAAACTGCATTTTCCAATGGAAAAAAGGTTCCCCTGAAAGTGTTTTGCCCAGCACCAGTGGGAACGGATGCATGATCAGCATTGTCAACCACACCTTAGCCATTCTAAAGTCATGAGTCAGGTCCCCCCAATCATGAGATTATATATATATATATATATATATATATATATATATATATATACACGTTTCTTTTTATTTGCCAGTCTGGTTTCTGAGCTGCTACAGTGCACGTGGGTTATATTTTCAAGCTTTTCTCCTCAGCCAGTAGAGCGAAAAACCATTTTTGATGAAAGCCAAGACTCGTGCAATCTCTGGATTCTGAAAACTGGATAAAACATCTCGAGAGTTGGCATCACTCTCAGCAGTGAGTGAGTAGCTGCCTTTTTGGAGCTGCAACTAAACCTGAGACCTAAACTTACCTGTGAAACCACACACAGGTGCACACCTGAGCGTCTCCTCTGTGGGCATGTAACAGGGCGGCTAGCCTGGGTTCTGGAGTCTGGGCTAAGCCAGGCTGGAGTACAAGAGGAGCCTCACCTGAGTGGATGCAGCTGATTTAATATAAGAGGCAGCAGGATGCGGCAGGTGTGTGGCTGGCTGAGAGGGAGGAAGGAGCAGGAGGGCAGCAAAGGAGCCACAGGGCTGAGACCCGGCGGCTTTGGGTACAAGACTCTCTGGAGTGCTTAAGGGGCCCATAAGGGGCTGCTAGAGGCAAGACACTGCAGAGGCATCCCTGGCCACAAGGGGGCGCTTCGGCGGCAGCAACACTCTAGGGCAGCAAAGGGCAGTGAAAGGGCTGCAAGCCGTACCACCAGAGTGACACGGGCACCGATGCCTTGAGCTGGTAACTGCATCTGTGACATGGGTCCAAGGAGCTGGCTGGGGTAGAGGCAGGCAGTGGGGGGGGGCAAAGGGGGCAGTGGGCAGGCCAACGTTGTCCCACCCATTTGAAGTGCTCATGGCAGAGATGTACCACAGCCAGGGCGAATACGGTTCTGCGGCCCATCCAGCCGTAACGCCGCGGTGTAGCTGCTCCCTTTGGAAGTCCTGGCAGTGCAGCCACTGGGGAGATCCGTGACCTTTGCTCCCTCCATCAGGGGTGTTGGTGCGAGTGAATGCCCTGGGCCCAGAGTTTTGAGAGTACTCTGCCCTGCAGATGATTGAGCCCTGCACCAAAAGCTACATATTTTGAAGGCACCAAGGACCATAAAAACTCTCTGAGCCCTCGTCATCTCTGGCCTCGATCCTGCAACCTCCTTTCCAGGCCTCCCCGACAGCCAGGTCAAGCCCCTCCCTCCTGTCTGACGGCTGGGATTGTCTTCTGACCTTGTAGCTATGACCACGTCACCCTGCTTCCCTGCAGTCGATTAAACATCTTGTTCTCACTGTTAATATCTTTCATGGCTCGGCTCCTTACCTGCGCTTCTTTTTGTCTGAGCCTACTGCTTCCACTCTGCCGACGATGCCGACCTTGTCGGCCTGTCTGTCCACTTGTCCCATGCTTCCCCGGTGCAGAGAGTTCCTGTCCCAACTAGCCCTCAGAACTGCCACCCCAGGCCTCCTTCTCCTCAAGGCCTACTTGTGTGTCATGAAGCCACTGGTGGTGACAACTGCTAATGGCTCATTAATGGACTGTGGGGATCGCACAGAGTATTTTGTGCATTTGTTTGCATCTCAAAATGTATTTGATCTTGTAAGACTCAGACCCATCTACAGTGCACATTCATCGGCTATGCATCCTTCGGTCACCTTATCTGTTGTTCCATCACCTCATTCCCTCACATTGTTTGCTACGCCTGCTCGATTGCTTTTGACTTTCTCTGGTGTGTCTTGTCGTAAGTTGGGCCCTTACCCTGCAAGCGGCTGTGTGACCAGAACCCTGCATTGCGTGGCCAGGGTCAGGATCTCAGACCGAGTTCATCGGGGCCTGGTCTGTCATTTACCGTGTGTTTGCCATAAGACATTGTAAGAAAGGAATTGCTTTGAAAAGCTTCTTGGTCTATGACTTCTGTTCATTGTTATTTTCTATCCAAGTTCCTGACCTGCTTAAAACACTGAAGTGGTTCAGAAATAGACAGAGGTCTTCAGCCTAGGAAATAAATGACCAAGTCATCTGGCTGCGTGAGGTGTCAACACAAGTGTAAGTGTTCATTGTAACCTCCAGTCTCAGTGGCAAGTCCTACTACCTTGTTAATTCTTTCCCTAGCACATCAGAGAGGGCGTTTTGGAAGCCATTTCTTATTGATGTGAATAAAAAGGAAACTTGTCCTGGGGAGTGGGGCGGGGGGAACAGAAGGCCGACTGTCATTTAATGAAGCAATGGTTAGAAAAATATAGGGGAAGCTGTAGGGGATCCAAGCTCTGGCCCAATGAGCCCACGTGCATGACTAAGGCCAGCAGAACCTCAAGCTGGATGGGCTAGTGGTGAGACCATTGGGCTGGGGCCCAGAACTGGTAGATTTCTGGTTCTGGTTCTATCGCTGACCCTTGCCAGGCCCTTACTCTCTTTAGTCCTCACTTTCCTGTCTGTCAAACAGGCATCACAATACTTCCCGGCAGCAGGTTCTGAGGCCTAATGAACGATTGTTAAGCAGGCTGAGATCCTTGGGGGGTGGGCGGGGCTGTACACCCGCAAACTATTGGTCTGAATCATGCTAGGAAATCCATGTAATTGGATGATGCCATGAAGGTGTTCGGTGGGGACGGCTACCTACTGAAAGCTGTGCCTGGGGAAGGAGCCACGCAGTTCCCAGTGACACCGAAGGCAACTGTCAGACTGACTCCTCCTGCACCCCTACGTCTGACACTGCAGACACTGGAGCTCTCGGGCCCAGCCCAAAGCCCACTGGGAGTCTTTCCATGGATGGCAGCAGGCCCTTAGCGGGCATCCTAAGAAGGGTTTCAGGTGTCTTAGTGAAGGGCTGGAAGTCAGGTGCTTTAGGACTTGTCTGCACTTGAAATGCTACAGCAGCACAGTTGTTGCGCCGCTGTAGCGCTTTGGTGTAGATGCTCCCGATGCTGACAGGAGAGATTCTCCCATCGGTGTAGTTAATCCACCTCCCTGAGAGGTGGTAGCTAGGTTGATGGTTCCAGCAACCTAGCACTGGCTACACGGGAACTTAGGTCAGCTTAACTACCCGCGGAAGGGTGTGCATTTTTCATACCCTTGAGCAACGTAAATTTTCTAGTTTAGACTAGCCCTTAGTTGCCACCTCCTTATTTCTCTGAATCGCAAACCATTAATTCCTATGAGCTGCAGGAGCACCCCTTTGGGAGAGCAGGAGGAGTCCCGTGACAGAGCCGCACAAGCCCTGACTCACACCTGTAACTGGCCGAGCCCAGTGGATGGCGGCCCTAGGCTGGATTTATGCATTCGAGGCCTCCCACCACCGAGCTGGTGTGTGGCTTCAATTTGTCAGCTTGATTTACTCTGACAAAGTCACATAGCCCTTCCCCGTGCCGGGAATCACCCTGGTAGAAATGAAGTGACTCTGTTTGGCAATCTCTTACCAGAAAGGCCAGCTGATTGCAGTTATAGCGCTGCCTGCAGGCTGCTGAGTTTGAACCTTATAGCAGCAAATATCCAATGGAAGGAAATGTGCTAATCGTTATAGAACCTTCTGTCCATCCACGCCTGTTCTTTTCCCCTGGGCTATATCACCATTGATCGCCTCCTTTTTAGCACTCACGGTTTCTCTCCTGCATGCGGCGATTCTGTGCTACAGATAACAGATGCATTCTGGCACCTTGGGAGAGACGGACTCTGAGCACTGAGGCTTCTTCACACCCCTTATGGCACAATTTACACTGTGTTTCTTACGTTCTCGTTTAAAGTGATGGCATCCATGCAGCCGAACATACCGGGCATGGGAGTCAAAACTCCTCACCAGTGCTTCCCCGTGCAACTGGCACGCTCTCACTGCATCGCCCTCACCATTCAAATGGAGTATGGACATTTAAAAGACGGCCACTGGAGCCGATGCACTAGGAATGAGAGTGGGATCTGGCTGCATGTTCTGCTGCATTTGTCCATTGCCCCATTTGGACAAAGACAGATTTTTGGGCAGTCCACACCCCACTGCTGCAGGACATGGCCCGGGGACACCAGTTAACATGCAGATGTTTAGGTGGTAACTCTGAGTATCAGTGGAAGAACAGCATTCCCACCCAGCCCATTTCTAGTTCCTACGGCTCCTGGGAGGCTCAAGTGTCATATAGTTGACCTCCCACTGACAGTGATGCCACCTGTGGCTGTTCTAGCTTGAGCAGACTGCTCAGTTCAATCAAAAGGCCGTTTCCCCCTGCAAAGTGTGAGACCTGAACGTCCAAGCCAGGCTCTGAAAATCAAAGGGCTTTTTACATGAGCAATAAAGATTCTGCCATCAGGACGTCCAGAATTTGGCAATTCTGCCGCTGATGCAACAGACAGAAGAGACTCCACCTTGCTTTTCCAGAGCTGGCTCAATCTGCAGTGGGAACTTCATGCAAAAACTGGGTCAGCGAAGGAAGCAGGTGTGACCTAAGACACACAGGGCAGTTTTTAAAACTGAGTGCACCCAGCTGCGGGTGCCTAACTTCATGCACAATCAACACCCTTGCGGGTGATAATATGATCCAAACTGAACACATCATTTTACTCTTTTCTGGCTTCCCCACTTTTTTTTCCAGTTGGGTTTTACTAGAGGTTTCATGGGTCTTAAACAATGAGGTTAATATCTGAGTATAAATTCACAGGCTAGATGCCTAAATGTCCAGTGTTGTTTTCTTCCACCACCTGGAATTCAGGAGCTAACCGAGCATGTACAACCTACAAGGGATGAGAGGTATTGTTTCAGAAGTTCTTAGCATCGGCTGCAGACTCAGACAAAGTCAGTTTTCCTTTGCAGGCCTTTTGAAAATTCTAAGGCTCTGAACTGAATCGACAGAAAATACCTTTTTTCCCATGCAAACAACATTGTAGTAGTTGTTATAGTTCAGTCATGGGAAAACAGAATTAGAAGCCATTTGGATATAAGCTCAAAGGCTCGCACTGTGTATGGACACTTGCCTTTCGTTGCAGGCTTCATGTACTTTCAGCAAAGAGCACTTTATGGGAAATACTGTTTGCTGAACGTGTAACACTGCTCACATGGATGGATAGGACACAGACATTCATGTGCAGAAAAACTCACACCAAAAACTTCAAACATGCGAACAAGCACATTGCCACAGCACACAAGGGTCACTGCATGAAAACACCTGGCTGCGTCCCCAAGATAACGCATCACACAAGCAAACACAGAGTGGAGGGAAAAACCAGTGGATTCAAATAAGGTGCAGTTCCAACCCCTTCCAGTTTACCTCTGGCTGCGAGTGTGTGGCTGGCACACAGACATGCTAAAGTACTTACTGTGTGTCAAGCAGGAGTTCTGAAGTGCGATGCTGCTTCCTTCCTCCGATGATTGGACTCTGTGAGCCAAAGAGCCCCTGTTTGCCTGTTTTATGCCTTGCCTTAGTGCTGATGTCACAGACAAAGCCAGCCCTAGACAAAGCCAGGGCATTTTCACGTCAGCTCCCCCCCCATAACCCATTATGTTAATTTGTATCAAATCAAGAAAGGGATTTTCATGACTCATGAGGGCGCCTATTTTATCTTGGGATTCTAATATTTTCTTCATTTGGACAAATCAGATAGCTTGGAAATACGCTAATCTTTCCCCCATTTGGGCCATTATTTCCCACGTAAGGAGCTGGACCTCATCAGGGAATGTATGTTGTGCAGACGCATTCCAGAAGGCGCGCACTGGTACGTATCTGCATGTGGTTGCTGAATTAAGCTATAGTGGTGTAAATCCCACTTGGTGCTTCTATGTTAGGAGTTTGTATCAGTGTCAATTTCTTTACTGCCGACAAGCCTGTACAGTTCCTCCATCCCAAACCTAGGCCCAGGCCCGTCCACTCCATTGGGGCTCAGCTCAGCTCCCTGAGTGGCTCTCAAAGTGTCCAGTTCAGGTACTGACCAGCCCCAAATTTTGTCACCTCCTACCCATCTGGAGCTCCTCAGTCTGGGGCACGGTCGCTGGCTTAGCAGATTTCCCTCTGTCTCTGTGTCCAGTTCAGTCAGTCCATCTCTCTCAGGCTTTCATCTCCCAAAGGGGTGGGGGTGGGGAGGAATCCACGTCCCTGCTGCTGGAGAAACCCTCACAAAGCTGTTGCCGCTCCTGGCAAAGCTCTCAGCACCAGCCTTGTAGCCTGGTGCCACATGCAGCTCATTCCCCTTCCCCTCGGCTACCGGTGTCCTTTTAAATTCTTCCTCCGCTGGGAGCAGGCCCTGCACCTGTTGAGGGGCAGGGCACCCCTAGTCCAATACTGGATCAGTGAGGGGCCCATACACCCCATCACCGTGAACAGCGTATCCCCCCTTCCTCCTCCGCAAATCAGCCTGGGCTGACAAAAGCCAAGAGAGTAACATGCCGTAAGAACAGCTGGTCCAGGGGAGGAAGCTCATTCAGCCCTGAGACAGAGCATGCTGGGACTTTTAAGAAACTGTTCTGATAGCATTGAACAGCTTAATCTTTAGCAGAATGCTGCGTGTCTAAGGAATGGCAGAGTAGTGATGCTTAGTGCTACAGAGTAACCACCTTTGTGAGGCCAATAAAAGAAAAAGTAGCTACAAAGCTAGAAGCAACTGATTTGAACTAACTCCAAACCTGGGAGGGGAGTTAACATGGAAATAGGGTGACCAGATGTCCTGATATTATAGGGACAGTCCCGATATTTCGGGCTTTGTCTTATATAGGCGCCTATTACCCCTTACCCCCGTCCCAATTTTTCACACTTGCTGTCAGGTCACCCTACCTGGTAATGAGAAATGTCTAAGAAAAGCTTAACAAAAAGGGATCAATACATTTGCGAAACCAACGGAAGCTGAAGCTGCATTGTCCGGCACTGGAGGCAAGTGTGATGAAATCACTGCGTGTTTTGCCGTTATCAGGATCTGTTAGACCTAGTGGCTGAGTAAGTGAATGTCTCTATCCAACAAGCGGAAAACATGCTGGAGAAGGAGGCCTGTTCGTGTATGTAGCGGCGGGACAAAATGACATGGCTGGGATATTGACCGCCTTTGGAAATCTGTCTTCAGCAAGAGAGACAATGAGAAGATGTTTGGGCAATTAATAAGAAATGGCGACATGTTAGAAACCTAAACAGCAGGTCCTACTTAGCATCAAAGTGGGTCCAAATAGTTAAAATTGCTCCTGCCAGCGAGGCCAGTCCTGCCGTCTGCAATAATGATTTTTCTGTTTGGTTTGCTGATTTTTTTGTGTGTGCACAAAACTGCCAGTGAAGCAAAAAGTCAGTTATTTGCCCAATACTAAGTGCAACTAAATAGGCTCCAGTGGTGAGAGTATCAATTTCCAAGGAGCAATTCCTTTCCTTTCATAACAACCATGGCTATTCTGGTCCGGTAACAGTCAGTATGGACGTGACTGACATCCATGCCTAAGAGCTATTAAAGTTGCTGGGCATCTGGATCCTGAATCCCCACTGCAGCTTGAGATCCCTTCCGCTCTTGCCGCCTGCCCCAGAGCATTTCCCCTCACAGCACCATTTGGCTTTCACTCTTCAGTTGAGTTTCCCGCCACTTTCTCCAGGCTTCTGCCCTTACACTGGTTTTACTTTATTTTTTCTCTTTTATTCTTTCATTTCTTTCCCCCGGTTTGGGTAAACCTACCCTGTACTTGACCCTCCACACCCTCTAACCGGCTTCCCACTAGAGCCTCCTTCTCTCATGACTTGTAGGTCACACTCTGCAGTTTCTGGGTCTCCCTCTCCCAGGCTCCCTGCTCCTGGGGAGCCTCCAGCTTCTCCCCCAAACCCCAAATCCTAATTCATTCTATGTCCCTGCCACCCCCACATCTGCCTGTCCCCAGCCCGGCTGTCAATTCTCCTCCTCAACCCTCCCATCACTTCTGCCCCAGCCCCTCCCTCAGTTCTGCCCCTGCAGCCCCACGTCTGCCCTCAGGGCCCCTCTGCTCCTGTTGTGGGGGGAGGGGGCTGCAAGGTGGAAGTTTTGCCTAGGGCGCAAAATATCCTTGCACCGGCCCTGCTGCTTGGGCTGCTCCATCCCCAGCGGCAGAGACACAGCAATGAAGGGGCCAGAAGCTTTTGGTGAGGAGGGATCAGAAGAGGCAGGTACCAGCTTTAAACCCCAGAGGGAAGCTCCCTCCCCTAATGCAGCCTCAACGCCCAGGCCAGGAAACAGAGACTTATTGGTACTGTTTGAAGACAGGATACTGGACTATGTGGACCTTTGATCTGACCACTCGGGCCATTCTGATGTTCTTATAACTAACCGAGCTGTATCTGCCCCCACTGTAACCCACTAGACCCCAGTCCTCCTAGAGCTGGGATCGAACCCAGGACTCCTGGCAGGGTCTCTCCGACAGAGTTAGTAACAAAGTAGGGATATACAGTCACATTTTAACCAGTGTCCCTACAGTGATTTTCCACAAGATATCAGACCACATTAGTATTAGAGCTCAGTGGGTCTAATATCGATTTAATTTTCTTTCTTTTATAAAGGAATTAGATACAGGGCTCCTGCCAGCTCATTGCTAACTTCCCTGCCAAAACACTGGAGTTTTCAGGTGCGCAAGTAGCCCCTGGAATCATGGTTAAATTACCCTCCCCCCACCATTTGAAATGGGGCTCCTGTGTGCACAGTCCCCTACCGTGCTCCCCCAGAAGAGCTGCATTAACAGGCAACTCTGCAATTGACCCCCAGGCCTCTCTAGTTCCTTGGCCACATGTATCCTGTCCCTATTCTGGCGGCTACTCCGGAAAAAGAGCTCGCCCCTGCTCCCACCTGAGGGACGTGTTGGGTTGAGATCAGCTGATCCAAGCAGGCAGTAGGGACAGAATCTGAGACTTGAAGCTCCTAGAGTGACCTCTTACCTTTATAGACCTGCCCTTCAGCCATCCCCAGCTATTTTCAAGTGTAACGTGATCGTAACAAGACCCATTTGAAACCCTTCACCACACAAGACAAAGCCTGTAGGATTCCTCATTAACTATTTATTTCTCCTCCCCTGGCTCCCTACAGCCACTAGCCACCTTCGAGCTTTCCCTCTTCTCTCCCAGGCTCTGCTCACTTGATTGCAGCAGCTCAGCGGATGGTCCAGCTTTGCTCTTTCACTTCCATTCTTCACTTCTTTGGGTGGCTGCATTTGCAACCGAGCAGCCTGATGGAAATCCCTGAGTCCTCTGTCTCGGCAGGCAGGCCAAGCAGCCAAGGGAGGTTAGCCTGAACTGTCAGGAGTGGAGGCTTGGCCCATAGGGTAGGGTTACCATATTGGAACTGTCAAAAAAGAGGACACTCCATGGGCGGGGGAGTGGTTTAAATGCTCCAGACAGATGCTTCGCAGGTAGGGTTGGGGGCGTGTAAGAGTCCGGTGTGGGGGCTCGGCCCTCTCGGGTGTGGCCGGGAGCCAGGCCGCGTCACTACACGGCCTAAATCAGCAGTTCAGTCTCCGAAGGTCCAAGGGCTCAGACCCTCAGGCAGGGCTGAGCAGAAATAAACAGTCAACGAAGCCCAAGCCCTCAGTCAGGGCGGGGCAGCAAACAGCAGTTCTAGGCTCAGACCCTCAGGCAGGGGCTGAGCACCCAGAGTCAGTAAAGCCCTAGCCCTAGTCAGGGCGGGGCAATAAGCAGTAGTTCAAGGGGCTCAGCTACTTAAGCAGGAGCTGAGCAAACAACAATAGTTCAGGGCTCAGGTCCTTAAGCAGGAGCTGAGCAGCAATAATAGCTCAGGGCTCAGGTCCTTAAAGCAGGAGCTGAGCAGCAATAATAGTTCAGGGCTCAGGTCCTTAAAGCCAGGAGCTGAGCAGCAACAATAGGTGAGTCCAGACTTCTGGGTCAGAGCTCTGATGTGAGGGGGAGACTGCCACCCGTGAGGCGGTGGCAGGGGGGACACAGGCCCACCCACTACACTGTGTCCCAGACCCAGTTAGTCTGCTGCTGTGTCGGTGGGGTCCTGACCGCAACACACCGACATCGGCTCGGAATCTGCAGTAGCCAGACTGGGGTCAGCTACCCCCGGGCTACTTCCCATCTCCCCCTCCATGGGTACCTGCTCATCGCGGGTGTCCGCAGCAGGGTCCCATACCATGGGCTCCTCGTCGTGCTGAGGGCTGGCTAGGTCAGGCTGCTCCTCAGGACACGGGTCGGGGGGACGCTCGGGCAGCTCCTTGGGGTAACGGGCTCGGGGCAAGCTCGGCCAGTCCTCCTCAGGGTACCGGGCTCGGGGAAGGCTCGGCCAGTCCTCCTCAGGGTACCGGGCTCGGGGAAGGCTCGGCCAGTCCTCCTCAGGGTACCGGGCTTGGGGCAGGCTCGGTCCAGCAAGAGCTCGGTCAGGAGCGTCTGTCCTCTCCAGCCGTCGGGCTGCAACTGAGCGCTGGGCCGGGGCTTTTATACTTCCTGTCCCGCCCCTTGACTTCCGGGGGCGGGGACAGGCGGCAGTGGCTCCGCCCACTGTGGCAGCTGTTCTGGCTCCTCCCTCTCGGGTGCGGCCGGGAGCCAGGCCGCCTCACTACAGGGCCGTACTGTTGCAAGAGGTGGGAGGAGAAGAACACCCCATTTTGGACCTGAGCCACAAGCTGTTCCCCAGAGAGACCCGGTATTCCACCACAGAGCGGGAGGCCCTGGGAGTGAAATGGGCATTCGTGGCGCTGAGGTACTGTGATGTTCGTCCATCGTTGTCGATGAAGACCTCAACAACTCATTCGTTCGATGACCGGACTCTGTGAGTCCGGAGATGACTGATCAGTCCGATTCGGGCGTGGAACGTCCTGCCACACGTTGGACAGACATGCGATGGCACTGTCGATGATGTGCGGGCAGCTCTGGACTCGCGCAGCTCACGCTTTCTTTCAGACTCAGCAGTACGCCTTGCCTATGAGGTATTACTGCATGTGTGAATGAGGCTGCGCCATGCTGGACGGTTCAGTGCGAGGGTTTCCCATGTGGCGATGTTGATCTCGAGGGAGTTCAGAGAGGTCTTCAGCGTGTCCTTGAACCGCTTCTCTTGTCCTCCATGGGAGCGCTTTCCCTGGTGAGTTCTCCGTAGAAGAGCTGTTTAGAAATGCGCTCCTCTGACATTCTCACGACATGTCCGGCCCATCTGGTCTGGGCTCTCATCAGCAGTGTGTGAACTGACGGCAGACTGGCTCTGGTAAGGACTTCAGTATCGGGCACTTTGTCCTGCCATCTGATTTTTAGAAGCTTTTGCAGACAGGAAATGTGGAAGTGATTGAGCCTTCGTGCATGACTCTGATAGACAGTCCACGGCTCGCAGGCCTACAGCAGAGTTGGAAGCACCACTGCTCGGTAGACCATCAGCTTCGTTGGTAGGCTGATCCCTCGACGTTCCCAGACGTTGGAGCGCAATCGCCAAATGCAGAGCTGGCTTTAGCAATTCTGCCGTTTACTTCATCATCGACTGACACTGCTTGGGAAAGGGTACTGCCCAGGTATGTGAAGTGCTCCACTGCCTGGAGTCTCTGTCCATTTACAGTGATGGACGGTTCTGAGTACGGAGCGTGGGGAGCTGGCTGGTGCATGACCTCAGTCTTCTTGATGCTAACGGTGAGACCGAAGTTGTTACATGCAGATGAAAACTTGTCCATATTGGCTTTCATTTGTGGCTCTGTACTAGCATTCAGAGCACAATCATCGGCAAAGACACAGTCTCAAGTACAGTTTCCTTCACCTTGGTAATGGCACGCAGTCGCTCGGATTGAATAGTTTCCTGTCAGTTCTGTATTTCAGGCCTACTCCTTCAGTGCAGTATTGAAAGGCATCAGTCAGAGTGGCAGAGAATATCATGCTGAACAAAGTGGGTGCTAAAACACACCCTTGCTTGATGCCGTTGGTGACTGGGAAGGCCTCAGATGTTTCACTGTCATCCAGGACACGAGCCATCATACCGTGATGAAATTGACGTACCATTGGTATGAATCTGTCTGGACAGCTGAATTTCGACATGATCCTCCACAGGCCCTGGCGACTGACAGAGTCGAACGCTTTCGTGAGGTCCACAAAAGTTGTGTAGAGTTCACAATTCTGTTCTTGACATTTCTCCTGTAGCTGACACGCAGCGAAGATCATGTCAATAATCCCACGTCCCTTGCGGAAGCCGCACTGTGATTCTGGCAGTAAGCCCTGCTGCAGGTGAGTGATCAATCGGTTCAACAGAACCCGTGCAAGAATTTTCCACGCTGTAGAGAGCAGCGAGATTCCATGGTGATTGTTGCATACCTGGCGATTGCCCTTCCTCTTATAGAGGTGCACCATGGACACATCTCTAAATTCCTGTGGAATGGATCCTGCTTCCAGAAGGACTGAAACAGCTCAGTGACTTTCTAGCAGCACGGGTCCACTGACTTTGTACACCTCTGCTGGTATGGCATCTGACCCTGGGGCTTTGCCACTTGACAGCTGGTTGATGGCTTCCTTCACTTCATCCTCTTTTGGTGAAGCATCCATGGAGTCATGGACTGCAACCTGGGGCATCTTGTCAATGGCCTCATCATTGATGACTGAGGGGCAGTTGAGAACTGCTTCAAAATGTTCAGCCCATCTCTGGAGAATCTGCGTCTTCTCTGTAAGGAGCACAGTGCCATCAGAGTTCAGGAGGGGAAAGCTCCCAGAAGACTGTGGACCATAGACTCTCCCTCACTTTAATCCAATTCACGCGCAAGTCTCGACATCATAACATATCAAGTCCTGTGGTGATGGGCAAGCGACGAAGCAGCAGGTGTGGATACACTGGGAGCTGTTGCCGCGGACCTGCACACAGGCGGCTCAGGTATAATGGTCGTTCCTCACTGACCGAAGCAGCAGTGGAGCGCGGCGTCTTCTTGAGCGACTGAGCAGCCCCATTCAGGACTGCACTGCTCACTTGGCTAGAAAAGGTGCCCTAAACATTGCCTGCTTCACCTTACCCTGGCCAGCATACCGCAGCTGGTGGGGATCCCATCAAAGCGGTTGAACAAAAACAAAACTTAGAGTGACACCGATCCCCATTGGCACATGGACTGTGCGCACGCTACTGGACAACATCACGGCAGACAGACCGGAGAGAAGAACAGCACTTGTCGCCAGAGAGCTCGCACGCTACAACATTGACATTGCAGCCCTTAGCGAAACTCGCCTTGCTAATGAAGGACAGCTGTCCAAGTCAGGCAGAGGCTATACATTCTTCTGGAGTGGCCGCAGCAGTGATGAGCGTCGCGAATCTGGAGTTGGCTTCGCCATCAAGAATCATCTTGTTCGGAAACTTGCCAGTTCCCCCAAGGGTGTGAATGACCGACTCATGACAATGCAGCTTCCGCTTCAAAAAGGAAAACAAGCTACTTTGATCAGCACATACACTCCCACAATGACCAACCCAGAGAATGTGAAGGATAAATTCTACGAAGAACTAGATGCTCTGTTATCATCAGTGCACCGCAGAGACAAGCTGATCCTGCTTGGCGATTTTAACGCAAGAGTCGGATGCGATGCCGCAGCCTGGGAAGGAGTCATCGGGAAACATGGAGTGGGAAAGTGTAACAGCAATGGCCTGTTACTGCTGAAAACTTGTGCAGCACATGACTTTCTGATCACCGATACGGTCTTCCGCCTCCGTACCCGCAACAGGACTTGGTGGATGCATCCCCGTTCCAAGCACTGGCATCTGATCGACTATGTCGTCATCAGGAGAAGGGACAGACAAGATGTCAGGGTTACAAAAGCTATGTGTGGCGGTGACTGTTGGACGGATCACAGGCTCATAGTATCCAAAATGAAGCTCTGTATCATGCCGAAGAGACGACCACAAGGCTGTAAGGCTCTCAAAAGGATCAACGTGTCGAAGCTGAAGAATAGCCGCATCGCTGAAAATCTAGCGGAAGACCTAGAGAATGAGCTTGCTGATCTTCGTATTGAGGATGACGCTGAGAAAGACTGGGAGCCATTCCGCAACACTGTCCATACAGCTGCATCGAAGGTATTGGGGCCCTCCACACGCAGGCGGCAAGGCTGGTTTGACGAAAATGATGCAGAAATCCAGGTCCTACTTGCTGAGAAGCATCGCCTGCATCGTGCACATCAGAACGACCCATCCTCAGCGGCAAAGAAGACAGCCTTTATCATGCTCGCAGAACAGTACAGCACCGACTGCACAAAATGCGGGACTTGTGGCTGAGCGCCAAAGCAGATGAAATACAGGCATATGCGGACAGGAATGACTATAAGCAGTTCTACAAAGCCCTCCTTCTCCTTGGTAATAGAACACGCACCCCTCAGGTGGATTAACAGCATGAAGGACTCAAACACACGGATCATGTGGTGGTACATGTCCCTCCAACCCTATTCCTTCCGAGTGTTACACCGGCCAGGAAAGGCTCATGCGGATGCAGATTTCTTTTCCCAAGTTGTGGGGCGGTAGGGGGGTAGGGGGAAGGGGAGGAGACGACTAAGGGTCAGCCGGCCCAGGCGACTGTCTTAAGGGGGAGGGTGTGTGACGGGCAGAGTGGACCCACACTGGTATAGCAGGGGTTAACCCTTCCTCCCTGGCAGAGGAAGCCCCGCCCCAGAAGTTCTGCTGGGCATGCTCCAACTGGAGCTCAGATATAAAAGCCTGCACATCAGCTCAGTCTGGGCTGACAGCCAGAGGGGAAGGACGCACGCTGTTAGCTCCTGCAGAGAGAGGGCCTGCGAGCCAGGATCCGGGCGTCAGCCCTGCCGAGGCACCACCGGAGACCCTGACGGAGGACGACCCAGGGGCGGAACAGACCGGAGGACCCCTCGCTGCAGAAGCACTGCCATTCCCAGGGGAAAGTAGAGATAAACGGTGTTAAAGCTGTATTAGCACTCGGCGTGTTGCGGGCAGATCCCTGCCGAGCGAGCGGCAAGTAGAGCTTGCAGCTATCAGGGCCCTGGCTTGGGGCTCAGAGGAGAGGGTGGGCCCGAGTCCAACCGTGAAGGATTATGTGGACTCTGGCCGCGCTACCCCGCCTGAAAGGGGGGATTATATCAGGCCCGCACAACTCGTAAAGCGGCGAGGGCCACATTCCTCCAAAGAAAACAGCCGAGGGCCGAAACCTCCCGGCCCCGCAGAAACACCCCGCCCCAGGGCCGCCCAGCCCTGCGGAAACAAACCCTCCTTCCCCAGCGCCGCCCCACCAAAACTGCTGTGGGCCAAAAAGGAAGGTTGGGGGGGGGGGAGGTGATACTTTATTTTAAATCAACCAGGGGCTCCCAGCTGAAGAGGTGGCTGGGAGCCCTCAGGGTCAAATTAAAGGGCCCAGGGCTCCGGTGGCTGGGGGAACCCGGCAGGGTCAGCTCTAGGTGTTTTGCTGCCCCAAGCAAAAAAAAAACTTGGCTGCCCCCCGTCCCAGCCCTGGGCTCCCCCCTGTACCCTCCTGCTGCCCCAATCCTGGGCTCTCCCACTGACCCACACCCCTGCCGCCCCAGTGCTGGGCTTCCCCTTCCTCCCCACCAGTGCCCTCCTCCACCCTGCTGCTGCCCCAGCCCTGGGCTCCCCCCACCAGTGCCTCCCCCCCCACACACCTCCTGCCTCCCCAGCCCTGGGTCACTAGTAACGCTCCCAGGGCAGGTCATTCAGCAGGAATTTTGGATGTGCACAAAACACAGACAGGATTGGTTCCCATATGGTTACAGAGCTGCAGTAAAGTGGAACAATTTTCAGCTTGTGTGATTGGAGGATATCTGGATGCATATTATAAGACTGTCCTCCATAAATGAGGAAAAGTTGAGGTGCCTTTATTATTCTTTTGTTCCACTCTTTCTTTCTATGGGGAATTTGCCTATGCAATATCACTGTCTTCCTTAAACAAACAAAAAGGCAATGGCTGCTGAAAATAGCAATTCCAGTCCTAATAAGCATTTCTTGCTCAATTTTATCCTGCTTTTTCTACAGCAAGTTACAGTGGATCAGTATATTTGATTTGGGAGAAATGAAGTAACAGCTGCCCAAACTGAGCTTGAGCACTCCTGAATCCTGAGGTGTTCAAATCTGAAGGCAGGTGCTGGGGCTGTGGGCTCCACGGGGGAGTATGGCAGCAATGTGTCTGGAGCTGCATGGAGCCAGACACGCTGGTCTGAGTGGCACAGTAAGTGGGCTGGAGGTTGGAGAAGGGGTAGGGAGTTCCAGGGGGCAGTCAAGGGACAGGGAGCTGTGGGGGCTGGATGGGGCAGAGGTTCAGGGGGGCAGTCAGGGGACAGGCAGCAGTAGGATAGGCATGGGAGTCCCAGGGGTTTATCAGGGGATAGGTAGGGGGTGGGGTCCTGGGGGAAAGTTGGGGGAGTCTCAGGAGGGGGCAGTTGGGGACAAGGAGAAGGGAGGCTTAGATAGGGGCTGGGGTCCCAAGGGGCAGTTGGAGCAGGGGTCTTAGGAGGGAGCAATTCGGGGACAAGGAGCAGCGGCTTTTAGATAGGGGGTGGGGGCCGGGGGGCACAGTTAGGGGCAGGAGTCCCAGGAGAGTATCAGGGGACAAGGACCAGTGGTGTTAGATAGGGGTGGGGTTCGGGGGGACAGTTGGGGAGGGTGCAAACAGCGGTCGCGTGCTGGGATTCAAACCACTCTGGGCTGCTGGCAGCCGCGGGGAGCCCTGAGCCCTTTAAATCCCAGCCGCAGCCGGGAATCTGTGGGCAGCCCAGAGCCCTCTGACTCCCGACTCTGGCTGAGATTTAAAGGGCTGTGCGCTCCCCGCCGCTGGGATTTAAAGGGCTCTGGGCTCCCCGCCGCTGTGGGCAGCCCAGAGCCGTCTGACTCCTGGCCGCGGCTGGGATTTAAAGGGCTCTGGGCTCCCCGCGGCTGCCAGCAGCACAGAGCCCTCTGACTCCCAGCCGCGGCTGGGATTTAAAGGGCTCTGGGCTCACCGCGGCTGCCGACAGCCCAGAGCCTTTTGATTCCCCGCTGCGGCTGGGATTTAAAGGGCTCTGGGCTCCCCGCCGCTGCGGGCAGCCCAGAGCCCTCTGACTCCCGGCCGCGGCTGGGATTTAAAGGGCTCTGGGCTCCCCGCCGCTGCCGGCAGCCCAGAGCCCTCTGACTCCCAGCCGCGGCTGAGATTCAAAGGGCTCCCCGCGGTTGCCGGCAGCCCAGAGCTCTCTGCTTCCTGGCCGCAGCCGGGATTCAAAGGGCTCTGGGCTGCCCGCAGAGCTCCGTGTGCGGGGGATTTAGAATCCCCTCGCGGGCCGCACAGTGAGGCTCCGCGGGCCGTATGTTGTGCAGGCCTGGATTATATGAACGTTGGCCGCTAGGCTGTTCTACCCTGCTGCAAAGAGGGATTATATGGACTTTGTCCGCTAGGCTGTGCTACCCCACCCTTAAGAGGGGTTATATAGATGCCGCCCACGAGGTCGCGCTACTGCAAATACTGGGGGAGGGAAGAGCGTAAGACCGAGTGACAGTAACAGACGGCCCGTAGAGAGGCAAACACCGAGACTAGAGAGACGCGAGGCCCCAGCACCGTTCCGGCACCTGCCACAAAGGGGCGCTGCGGTGCCAGGTCCACTACAGACTCCTAGACTTTAAGGTCAGAGGGGACCATTTATGATCATCTAGTCTGACCTCCTGCACAATACAGGCCACAGAAGCTCACCCACCCACTCTTGTAATAAACCCCTGACCTATGTCTGAACTACTCAAGTCCTCAAATAATGGTTTCAAGACTTTAAGGTGCAGAGACTCCTCCAGCAAGTGAACCAGGCCCTGTACTGCAGAGGAAGGTGAAAAGCCCAGCTATGGCGATCAGCTAAACCCTGAGCATGTGGGCAAGACTCACCTCGACCCAAGAAGAGCAGGCCTGGGCAGAGCAGGTCTGTACCAGGGAAAGGAGAGTGCTTTCCCCTGGGCGGCACAGCCTGGGGCTTAGCCAAATTGATTACAGAATGAGTCCTACCTCCGAGGGACCATGTATTGGCCCCGAAAGAACCAGACTGCAGCGGCGATAAAGCCTAGCTGGGCTATGCACTGGAATGAGAACTAGGTAGGAAGTTGAAAGCAGCAAGGAAAGCCTAGAAGGGAACTTGAGAAGAGAGGTAGGATGTGCCCAGGGAAACCTGCAGCAAAGAGAAAAGAGCAGACCTAGCTGTTGAGCACAGAGCCCTGGGCTGCTACCAGGTTCAGGATGGGACCGGGTTCCTCTACTGACCCCAAAGAAGGGGGCATAAATGCACCCAGAGAGGTTACCAAGCCCAGCAAGGGGGCTGCAGGCTGAGCCAGAGCCCCAGTGAGAGGAGAAGAACTTTTTTCTCTGGGAAGACCTTTTTGGACTTTTACTGTGTGACAAACTGAGCCCCAGAAGCGGTGACTAAAAGTAGTGAGCCGGCCAGAGGGCCGAATTACCAGGCAGAGAGACTGCCATGGTGCTGGAGTGACCATCGATGAAGGACCAGAGGCACCTAACAATGAGTAGATTCATTGATTATTGGCATCGTCAGCAGAAATGAATTCCTCCCGTCACCCGCGATGGCTCATGGAAGTCTTGGATACTGAAGGAAGGTCCATCCCCACAAGTGGGAATCCCATTTGAGTTCCAGGGACTGGTTAAGCAGGCAAAGCAGGGCTCGGGGTTTCTCCAGCAGCTCCTAGAAACTCCCCAGAAGCAGAAGGAAGTGCAGGCAGAGCTGCAGATGCAGCTGGTAATCTTGAAGGAGCAGCAGCAAGACCTGTCAGAGATCCTGCAAAGGGAAATGAACCTGCTACGCCCATGGACAAACAGAGCAGCCTCGGATCTAGTGGCCAGTGAACTCTGGTACAAAGCTGCTTCCATTATGGAAACAGCCTGGTACTGGCGAGTGGGTGGGGAGACCAGGGAGATGGGAGGGGTTACTGAGGCTGGGGTGGGGAAGAAGCTGTGGGGCTGGGAGGGGAAGGACATGGCCCAGCTTGTGGGAAGGATCCTGCTGGCTGTGTCTGGAGCACTGTGCAGCCTTTTCTGTGGGAAGTTCTCATGGGTCAGTGTGGCCTGAATCTCTCCTGCTCCTTTGTTCTCTTTGGGCTTCACAGGAGATGTCTGGTGAACTGCCTGTGGACTCTGTGCCCCGCACCGCTCCGAAATTATTCGCTACCTTGAAAGAAACAGGGCACAGCTCAGCCTGGTAGGTAGGCTGGAGACTCACACTTCACTCACACACACAACACTGAGGGGCTTTGGGAAGCACAGTAACAAAGAAGAGATTTAAGTGATACTAAGCAAGAGAAAGAGACAAATTTCAAACAGACAAACAAAACAAAACACACTTTGTAGTGACTCAAACTGAATCATAAGAGTCACAATTGTGGCCTTAGCAGTTTCCAGACTAACATCTCCGCTTTCCTAACAGACCTTATTTGATGTCCCTGTACGGTACAAAAATTCTCTGTCGAATCTGCTGATTTGATTGCTTAGCCTTTCGGTTTCAGACCCTCTGTTCTCTTTCTGGGGTGCCTGGACCCTGACTGCAACATCTCTCTTCCAGTCTCTGGCCCAGCCTCTTCCACAGACGTATGCTGCAGCCAGCCCAGCTCAGAGAGCAGTGGAGACACATGATCTCATCCTGTCAAACCAAGCAACATGGGTCGCATTGAGGCTTAGATGGAAGATCCCAGGTATCTCGTGGAGGTAAAAACCATTCACTCTTCTGGGCACTTTGGGCTTCCTGTTCCATAGCCTAGTTGTCATCATGACTTTGTTTATTTATTCTCAGAGGACGTGTCTGGGATCCTGGAGACTGTTTCCTGCTGGAGGTTTGAGCGGGGAGAGATCACTCAGAAGATCACTCGGGTCTGCAGGGTTCATGGGAGCAGCCACACTCCAGCAGGCCATCTGGAAGCCTACTAAAAACTGCTTACCTACGACTTACAAAGTCCAGACCCAGTTTGAGGCTCCATCCCTGAGGCCTATTGGCAGAGTCCCAGAGCAGCTAATCGGCCCCCGGGACCTCCTTAAACCAACAGCAGGAACAAGAAGCTGTCTGCTCACCGGGGCTCCCCTGTCTTCTGGACCATGTGACTCGCTGTGGCTCATCGGATTTGAGGGTCTGAACACAATTTGATCTTTTGCTTCTGCTCTTCCAGTATCCTGACCCAGCTGACTCTCGACTCCTGTCTTCTGAGTGTAGACTCTGCCTCTGAGCACTAGGTCTGGCTGCTCATGACCCGGCCATGACACTGACTTTTCTACAATTCCTCCAATGCCCTTTTCTGCTCTCCAGCTCTGCTCTCCCAGCAAGACACACCAATCCCCTGGCTCCCAAAGTCCTAGTTGCTGCTATTCAAGGGCTCAGGGGTAGTGCTTGTATTGCCCCATCCCGCACCACAGCTGCTTTTCCTATGAGAATCTCCCTAGCGCAGAGGAGAAATCCGCTCTTCTCTTAGAATCAGTCCTGGCAGCAATTCAGGAAGTCATAGAAGGGACGGTCTGCTAAGCTCCCTCTGCAATGCCACTGTCAGAGACCATTACTGGTGGGTGCCAAGTGAGTGCGCAGGCAGCTGCTTGAGAGACTCCTAGGGGCAGGGTAGTCGTGTTTCACGGTGACCTCTGAAAGCCATGCAAAGAGTGCAGCATTGAAGAGACTCTCCTGCGGTAACAAAGGGTTTCTGTTCTCCTACATAGTCAGCCAGTGAGGCCAGTTTGCAGCATGTGGAAGAGCTGTTTGGTGCCTTGTTGGAGGATTCACCATATAGCTGGCAGCAGCTTCAGATCCTGGAGTCCCTATGATATGGTTACCATGCATCCGGATTTTCCAAGACATGTCCAGCTTTTTGTTTTTAAATAGCCGTCGGGGAGGAATTTGTAAAAATCTAAAGGTCCGTGATTTCCTCCCAATGCCCGGGCCACCCAGAGGGGGAGCAAGTGGGGCAATTTGCCCCAGGCCCTGGGCCCCGCAGGGGCCCTCACGAGAGTTTTTGGGGGCCTCTGGAGAAGGGTCTGTCACTCGCGCCGGGGGCCCCAGAAAACTCTCGCGGGGCCCGGGCCCCCGGAGCTTCTTCTGCTCTGGCTCTTCAGCGGCAATTCAGCGGTGGGGGGGTCCTTCCGCTCCGGGTCCCGCCGCCAAAGACCCCGGGACCCCTGAATCCTCTGGGCGGCCCCACCCAATGCAGAGTGTGACTCAGCTGAAACGGCGGCCAGGCCCGATTGAGCCACTCACATCCGGGCCTCCAGTAGTCAGAGCCCCTCCCCTGGTCTCCCCCTCCCCTGGCCTCCCTCTCCCCCCTGCAGCCAAAGTCCATTTAATCCTCCTTTGCAGGTGGGGTAGCACGGCCTAGCGAGCAGAGTCTATAAAATCCCCCCTTGCAGGTGGGGGAGCATGGCCTAGTGGCCAGAGTCCATATAATCCCCCTGTACACATGGGGTAGCACGGCCTAACAGCCAGAGTCCATATAATCCTTCACGGTTCAGGGTGGGGGGGTAGGGGCACTCGGGCCCATCCTCTCCACCGAGCCCTAAGCCAGGGCCCTGGTAGCGGCAAGCTCTACTTGCCGCTTGCTCAGCGGGGATCCGCCTGCAACACGCCGAGTGGTAATACAGCATTAACACCGTTTATCTCTACTTTCCCCTGGGAATGGCAGTGCTTCTGCGGCGAGGGGTCCTCCGGTCTGTTCCTCCCCTGGGTCGTCCTCCGTCAGAGTCTCCGGTGGAGCCTCGACAGGGCTGACGCCCAGATCCTGGCTCGCAGCCCCTCTCTCTGCAGGAGCTAACAGCGTGTGTCCTTCCGCTCTGGCGGTCAGCCCAGACTGAGCTGATGTGCAGGCTTTTATATCTGAGCTCCAGTTGGAGCATGCCCAGCAGAACTTCTGGGGCGGGGCTTCCTCTGCCAGGGAGGAAGGGTTAACCCCTGCTATGCCAGTGCGGGGCCGCTCTGCCCCATCACACACTCTCCCCCTTAAGACAGTCCCCTGGGCAGCCTGACCCTTGGTCGTCTCCTCCCCTTCCCCCTACCCCTCCGACCCCCCCCATCTCGGGAAAAGAAATCTGCATCCGCATGAGCCTTTCCCGGCCGGTGTAACACTCGAAAGGAATAGGGTTGGAGGGACATGTACCACCACATGATCCGTGTGTGTGAGTCCTTCATGCTGTTAATCCACCTGAGGGGTGCGTGGTCTGTTACCAAGGAGAAGGGGTTCCCTATTAGATAGAACAGCTTGTGGCTCAGATACCGAAGGCCGTATTTTCCCTTGGCCCACCGTATAGCCCGGGTAGATCAGTTCTTTCTGGCCCAGGTGACATTTGGTTCGGTTTGCGGTGAGTCCTGCTCTGCCCAGCGCCCACAGCTGGAGCTGTTCCTTCCAGTTGGCACTGTAGATGATGATGTCCGTCAGTGTCTCCTGCAGCAAGCCGACCCGTGCGAAGATCTGCAAGAGTTCATTGGCGATAACTGGAGCCGTGGCAGACCATAGTGGTACCACCTCTGGATACCGTGTGGCATAGTCAACCACAACCTGATATACTTATGGCTGGAGCTACTCTTCTCCAAAGGCCCCACTAAGTCCAAGCCCATCCGTTCAAAGGGTGTCCCTCCTGCTCACCCACAAGGGGGCCGTGCCCCCCCCAGGGGGTCATGCCCCATCCAGCCCCCCATGTTCCTTGACGCCCTCCCCCAGGACCCCTGACCCATCCACCCCCCTTCCCTGTCCCCTGACTGCCCCCTTGCCATCCCATCCAACCCCTCCTCTCATTCCTGATGGCCCCCCAGGACCCCTGCCCCATCCAACCACCCCTTCTCTCTGTCCCTGACTGCCCCCCATCGTCTCATCTAACCCCTGCTCCTTCCTGACTGCCCCCCTGGGACCCTTGCCTCCATTCAATCCCCATTCCCTGCCCTCTGACCGCCCCAACCCCGATCCACCCCCCACAACCCACCGAACTCCCTGCCCTCTTCCAACCCCCTCCCTGCTTCCTGCCCCCTTACCACACTGCCTGGGGCCGGGGCCGGGGCCAGGTCTGCTTGGCCAGGACCGGGACTGGTGCAGTGGGGCCCGACTCCACAGGCTGGGCCGAGCCAGGCCGGAGCTGGTCAGTCAGGACCAGGACCGGCGCCGCGGGCCTGACTCCCTGGGCTGGGCCGGGCCGAAGCCGCTCGTCCGGGACCAGCACTGGTGCCACGGGGCCCGAGCCGGGCTGGAGCCACTGGGGCCAGAGCCGGGGGTGCTTGGCCGGGACTGGGCTGGGGCGCTCGGCTGGGGCCAGACAGGGCCGCGCTGTGCCTCCCTGGAGCTGTACTCGCACCCCCCAGCCCCAGCCTACCTGCCTGCTGCTTGTTTCAGGCTTCCAGCGAACATCTGATTCGCGGGAAGCAGGGGAGGGGGAGGAGAAGGAGGGCGGAGCGTTCAGGGAGGAGGGGGAGGTGAGCTGGGGCGGGGGCGGGGGGGACGCTTGCCCGAGCTTTTGTTAAATGGAAAAGCTTTTTCAGAACCGGTTGTCCTGGAACAGCTGGTTCTAAAAGGGTTTCTAAATTTAACAACCAGTTCCTGCGAACCGGCTCCAGCTCACCACTGCCATCTGCCCAAAGCAGTCAATGGCTCTTACCTCCACGAGGGAGCGGGGTCTCCCTCTCAGCCTCTCTGAGAACTAGCACTGCTTGGTTTCCTAGGACAAGGTGACCTGTCCCCACTGCTCCCTGAGGTGGCCCATCTGGGAGGCTGTCACACACCCCAGGGCCTAGCAGACAGGTGGGGAGGAGGTTCCCGTTCATGTCACCCTCTGAGAGCCCACAGAAGGGCCAAAGGAAGAATTAAGGGCAAGAGGTGAAGCAGGCCCTGAGCCTCTGTCCCATCCTCACCTCCTCAAATGTGGAGCTTCCTGAGCTTCAGTTGGGCAGACGGAAAATGTAGCTCTGGCACAAAGGTGCTTCTGCGCCATCTGGGGCAGGGAGAGCTCTGCCTGGGAGCCCGGGGAATGGGAGGGGGTGAGAGCAAGGAAAGAGGGGAGGGGTATGGGAGTGAGGGGAAGAGCTCATGCCCCAGATGAAGGACGTTTGGGGTCAGAGGGAAGGACCCTGCTCCACAGAGAGGGGAGAGAGTTTCTGTCAGTGACAGGGGCCTCCATTTCCCCTTCCACTAGCCCCCCATTTCCAGGAGACAGAGCAGTACCTGCAGCAGGAGCAGGAGTTGCTGAGGGGGACCTTAAGGGCATCAGGTGAGGCTCAGCCCTTGCAGCACCTCAGGCACCTGGTGCAGCTGCCGGATGCTGCGGAGCTGACCCATCACCTTGGCGGTGATGTCCTCCAGCTGCAGGGGAAGGAGAACATGTCAGAGACTGAGACACTGCCCAGGAATCAGGGAGGATTAAGGGCACCTGGAACCAGCACCATTTCCACCCAGCAGCTGCTCATGTCTGAGTGGTGGATTCACCTCCTGATCCCCAGGATGGAGGCTTCTTGTCCTCTCTAGTGACCTCCAGTGCCAGCCCCCCTCCTTTAGGGTTAGCTCCTGCCGCCTCCCCCTCAGTGCCCCTGACAGCTGTTCCACCTCCAACCCACCTGGGGACACCGCTCAAGTTGGTAGAACCCTCTCCTCCACCCCTGCCTCCATCCCCACCCAGGTAGGGCAGGAGGGATTCTGACAGCAGTGAAGTGGCCTGCGGGAGGTTGAGACCTTTCCCAAGTCACCCCAGTGACAAATGCTGAAGCCAGAGGATGGCAGCCCTGGTGAACGGGCAGGTCAGCAGCCCCTGCTGGCTGAATCCTCCCATTCTCTCTAGAGCGGGTCCAGCCCTGCCAGCAGCAGGACAAGCTTCCCCCACCCATGTGCCTCAGAACTGCCTGGCCGGTCGCCATCACCCATCAGTCCTTGGCCTCCCAGGCTGCCAGTGATGGGAGCAACTCTGGGTGGTGGCTGGGGTGACATGGACACTAGGCCATGGGGAAATGGGTGCAGCTCTGTGGGGCAGGAAAGGTTCACACAGGGCACTTAGGGGACTCTCCTGCCCTTCCCAGGAGTGAGAGCAGAGCATCACATCCTAAGAACACAAGTCCATGAAGTCCACAAGTCCCCACTAGGCCCTTGCTCCCAGGCCAGCAAATGGTGATAGGATGGGAATGAGGCCTGGGCCCCGCTCCAATCTCCTGAGTCGAATGCAGCTGCTTACCGTGTACCCCAGCAGTTGCTCGGCTTCCCCCAGGATGGCGTATGTGAGGAGAAGCCCAGCCTGGCTAATGCACAGCAGGGGGTTGTAGATCGCTGGCACGGCTGTCTTGAGGAAGCATTTCCTCTGCCCCGCAGAGAAGAATTTTCCAAAGACCTAAAACCAACAGGACAGGAGGCTGTAGCAGATTGCCCAGAGCCAGCCTCCAAGCCCTGGAGATAGAATGGCCTCAGTGTCCGGTGCCCCAAAGGAAGGGTAAGAGAGCTGCTGTAGCCAAGGCCGTTCATTCCCCAGGAGGCTTTCAGGGTCCCATGGCTCAGGGAAGCCCCTTTATGAAAAGGTGGCAGATGCTTAGGGACCAAAGCCTCCAGTGGCTCTTTCTGGAGGGCAATTGATCGCAGGGGCCATGATGGGCTGGAAATAGATCTCTAATGTGGGTGAGCAGGGCCCACTCTGCTGTGCAGCGCACCGAGATGATAGGGGACCCTGTATTGCTTCCAGCAGAGAGATCTCCTGCACCTCAGTGGCTAGAGGAGTGTGCGTGGGAAAGGGGTTGGAGCTGACAGACCAAAGGTCTATTGCCCCCAAATTAGTGATTTCTCTAGTAGCTGGCTATGGCCTCGGCAGCTCCTTGGTTTCTGCCAAAGGGAATCCAATCTGCAACCTGACCAGGATAAGGAGACTCATGTCCCAGTCCCCATCACAGACACTCCTAGGAAACTTTTCTTCTGCTGCAGCAATTCAGCTTGTGGGAGGCAGGACAAGCTCACAGAGTCTCTCTCACGTGGCGTCTATAGGGCAGCATTCTGTAGATGCACTTGGAGATCCAGGAGCCATTCCAAGGCCTCCTCTGTGATGTTGTGGAAATCACCCATTTCACCTTTGACTCCAATCTGGGGGCACTGGGTTATGGTGTGTTCCAAGGTTTGGATGTTCTCAGCACAGTTGTGAGACAGGGGGCCGGGAGGTCTTTGATTTTCTACTTGTGCAGCAAGTAGTCGCAACTTGGGTCAGTGACAATGTGCTTCTTTGGCACAGTGGCTGAGGTCCAGATACTCTGCCATTCCCTGGCCGGGACTGGAGACATGAGGAGGCGCATGTGGTGCATATTGGCTCTGGAGCTCACTGTGTCCCTCCCAGTTCTCGGCTTGGGGCATTCTGCTTCCTGACTGGCAATGGACTTGGGCAAACCCCACCTCCTTTCTCTGCTTCTACAGGGTGCAGGGAAGTAAACAAGGGTCTGCTCAAGCACTAGTGACTGACGGACCCAGTGCTCTTCTCTCAGACACTTGGGGATCAGCCAAGGGGACAAGGAGCAGAGAGACACCCAGAGCCATAATCCTCTATTAACTCACCCACCCGGGGATTCGCCTTATGCCACGTAGCAACGGCTCCATGGAAGACACTCAAATCACAGCAACTAGCGAGGTTCCAATGTGGGACCTTTAGCACCAGCCTGTCCCACTGGGTGCTGGGTGAGGAACTCTGAGCTGGAAATAAGGAGTGGGCTCTTGTCCTGTCTCCAGGAGGCATCCACTGCAGGGACCCCAGCCAGCCCCACTCCCTGAGCTGTGTCCTACCCTGCCACAGTGTCCTTACCTCCCCCACCCTGGCTGTGTTTTTATAGCCCAGGAGCCTGCTGTCCTGGTACCAGTTGTGGCACCACAGATCCTCCACCTCGTGTATGCTCAGCCCTGGAAGAGAGAGTTACAGAGAGAGACACTTTGATCATTCTGGTTGCAGTTTCTGTGTCCTTCCAATCCCATTGGTGGCTGCCCAGTGGAGTGGAGAAGAACAGAGGCGGAGAGAGACTTGTTCTCCAGCTGGGGTCAGGCTGAGGGAAATTGTCTGGGGTCCCATTATCCACCTGTGGTCCCTTTCAGTCCCCTGATGGGTTCCGTGTCCCAGTGGGTTCCTTACCCCTCTGTTCGAGCAGCAGCTGGTACAGCCGGTAAGTCCCCTCCCTGGCCTGCCGGCTGATGTCCTGGTCTGGGTAACTCACAAACAGAGCCAGCTGGGCCACGTGCTGACCCAGCCTAGGGAACTCTGCTGAGATCTAATGGAAGGGAGAGGAGAGGAGACTCCATCAGCATTTTCCTGTCAGCTCCTGTCCCCTGGGCCAGAAGGCTCCTTCTGCAGGAGATGCTGAGGGAGAGGAGCCTGAGACAGACCCTTCATTTGCTCTGCTGCCAAGGGAGCCAGGAGCTGCTTTGGGATGCCAAGCAGGGGCTGGAACATGGTCCCTGTCAAGGTTCCTTCCCACTCTGAACTCTAGGGTACAGATGTGGGGACCTGCATGAGAACCTCTAAGCTTAATTACCAGCTTAGATATGGTTTTTCTGCCACCACACAAAGCATTTAATAGTTATTTGGGAAACTATGTCGACCTCAACCCTAGAATATCTCCTCCCAAATACTAGAACCCTTCCTGGGTAGCCTTGAGAGACTCCTCCACCAATTTCCTGGTGAACACTGATCCAAACCCTTGGATCTTAAAACAAGGAAAAATCAATCAGGTTCTTAAAAAGAAGGCTTTTCATTAAAGAAAGAAAGGTAAAAATCATCTCTGTAAAATCAGGATGGAAAATAACTTTACAGGGTCATCAGATTCAAGGAGCCCAGAGGAACCCCCTCTAGCCTTAGGTTCAAAGTTGCAGCAAACAGAGGTAAATCCTCTTAGCAAAAAGGAACATTTACAAGTTGAGAAAACAAAGAGAAACCTAACACGCCTTGCCTGGCTGGTACTTACAAGTTTGAAATATGAGAGACTGGTTCAGAAAGATTTGGAGAGCCTGGATTGATGGCTGGTCCCTCTTAGTCCCAAGAGCGAACAACCCCCAACACAAAGAGCACACAAACAAAAGCCTCCCCCTCCCACCAAGATTTGAAAGTATCCTGTCCCCTTATTGGTCCTTTGGGTCAGGTGTCAGCCAGATTACCTGAGCTTCTTCACCCTTTACAGGGAAAAGGATTTTGGTGTCTCTGGCCAGGAGGGATTGGATAGTATTGTACACAGGAGGGCTGTTCCCTTCCCTTTATAGTTATGACAATCCCCTTCAAGGCCCAGGGACGACACTTGACCAGGACAAGAAGAACTTGACTCAAGCCTATCTCATTCCCTGCTCTGACTCTGCCTCCCCAAGAGGAACACTGCGAACCCACAGCCCCTGCAGCAGCAGATCCTACAGCCCGGTGGAGCCAGCCCGCCTGCGCCTGGAGTCAGGAAGCTGGGGTCAGAGGTCACTTACGTCAAACTCGGGGAGGGTGACTGCAAATCTCAGCAGGGCCGTGCTGCTCTTAATGGCCCTGGCTCTCTCCTGGGGCACCCTGGACACGATCCAGCGGTTGACATGCTGTGGGGAAAGGAGGCAGGTCAGGATGAATGGGCAGGTGGTGCTTTGCAAATGAGCCCCACCCCCCGCCCCAGCCCCAGGGGCCCGAGACATTATGCACAGAGAGAATAGCTGAGTCATTGATCACAGAGCTTTAGAAGGGGATTCTTTCCCCCAGGACACAGCTTGTATCCTGCAGGTCACAACTTGTCAGGGTCTCTCTAGATTGGTCCCATCCTCCCAGAGCTCCTGATTCCTGAAGAGTTCACCAGAAAGGAGACTGAATCCTCGCCCTTCCCTGCCACTAAAATCCTTGGTGGGATGTAAGGAGTCACTGAGAGCACAATCCCCCCAGGAATTTCAGAGCATATCAGAGAGAAGGGCTGATTCCCTGGGTTCCTCCTGTTTCTCTAGGAAGGAGCGTGTGCCTCTTCTCTGAGAACCATCTCTGGAAACTCGTGGGGTGTGTGTGTTGGGGGGGGGAAGGGGGGGTTTCAGACTCTCACTCCCCAAGACAACCAGGGGCCCTGTGATTAGTGTTCAACAGAAGCAGGCAGAGCTCTGGCTTGATGTCCCAGCTCCTTCCTCTGTCCCTCAAGAAAGCAGGACCTGACACTGCATTGCACTGACCTCCCCAGCCAAGGACGCCCCAATGGGGACCCAGCTAGGAGGACAGAATAGAAACTGGATCTGCCAGTCTCTCCTTACCAGCCCCCAAAGAGTTAAGGTAAAATTGGTTCCCACCCCTCCTTATGGGACTCACCTCCAAGATGAAGTGGAGCCTGCCTGCGTCTGGGGACTCTGCCAGCAGGTTCCCCAGCACAGCATCCAGGAGCTCTGGCATGACTTTGTGTAGCGCCTGCAAAGCATGGGTCAGAGTTAGGGAAACTGGGCCGACCCCTGCCACAGGATGGGAAGAGGGTCTCTGGGAAGCACTGGTGAGACTCCCAAACACATCTCCTGGCCTCGCTCATTCATGTCCCACTGCAGGCAATTAGCAAGGATTGATGACACCTGGATCTTTGATCCATGAGCTTAGCAGGTCTCTGCAGACGGCCTTGTAGGCGGAAGAGTAGGATACAGCCAAGTTGCTATGGATGGAAGCTGGGCTGCTGGGCAAAACACGGCATATGGAAGAGAAAGAAAGAAAGAAAGAAAGAAAGAAAGAAAGAAAGAAGGGGGTAATCCTCTGGAGGGAAGGATCCAACCCTACAGCTTGTTCCATCTCTGCCTACCCCACCCCTAAATCTGGAGCTCCAGCGAATCAAGGGAGCCCGGACAAGGACCACTCTGGAAGAGGCGGAGGATGTACCTGGATGTCGGTGGCGTCCGTCTCCGTGCCCAGGGTGAAGACCGAGCCAAGGGCAGCTTGCAAGAGGCGGGACTCTAGCTCAGGCTCAAGGGCTGGTTTCATGGTGCTGGCAAGAGAGGAGCTGGTATTAGACTGCGCAGTGCGGGGGTGGGACTGTCGCCAACACGGACACGAAACCACAGGGCTACAGGCACAGGCTGGCGAGAATGGAAACTGAGGCACTGAGCTAGGGAATGACAAGGCCGAGGCGTCACAGACAGACAGTGGCAGGGCAGGAATAGCGCCTGGTCCCTGGAGCCTGCTGCCCCTCCTGTATCTGAGCCCGGGAGTGAGCCCCTCCCCAAGGCCCCTGCAATGTTAGTGGGGTGAAAAGAAGAGCCCAGCCAGGAGAGAGTGACCCTTCCCGCCCCACCAGCTCTGCCAGAGGAGCCACTCCTGGGAGGTGAGCGACCTGGGAGTGGGAGGGACAGTCTCCCAGCCTTGGGCCTGAGCAGCACTGGGGTTAGGGGAGCCAGCGGGGGGCAGGTGGGGGGGGGAAGAGGGGGCTGTCTCGGTACCTGAGGTTGCCCACAGCAGCCAGGCAGCTGGCGAGGATCTCGCTGGGTGGAGAGTCTTTAGGAAGCTCCTCAATGAGCTCCTGTGAGACGCGAAGGAGACAAAGGAGCATGAGGGATTCGGGCCCTGCTGACACCTCCCAGTGAGGAGATGACACAGCCAGTGCCCCACATGGCCAGCAGGATCCCCCACTACCTCCCGCTCCTCCCATTTCTTCCTGCCCAGCAAACTGGTCCCCTTCCAGGATTCCTGCCCAGCTCAGTCCCAATCCCCTTCTTCCCTCCTCCCTGTCAAACCTGCCCCCATTCAGCACCATCCCCACGACCGAGCTGGGACCATGTGATTCCTTGTCCCCCAGTCACAGCTGCCCTCCAGCCCCACAATTCCCCCACTGCCCAATCTCACAATTCTCCCTTCTCTTCTCCCCGCCTTCAGCCCCAGCAATCCCTGCCCTCTGCTGCCCCCACCCACACCCCCCAGCCCCCACCCATTAGCCCGGCCATACCCCGGCCAATCCCACGTCTCTCTCCCCCCTCCAGCTGCCGGATGACGGGTCTCACTCACCACAATCCTCTCCACCACAGCCGCCTTGCAGCAGTGCGGCTCCAGCGTGTCCTGCCCTCTGTCCTGTGCAGCAAGACACGCGGGGTAGATGGCCCGCAGGAACCTGAGCTGCTGCCCCTCATCCTGTACCCACCGGGAGTGGGGGATAGCGAGAGAGAACCTGTTAGCTAGGGACCTTCCTCCCCACCCACACCAGCTCCAGGGCTCAGGCCTCAATGGGGGATTGTGGGGAGCCGCCTAGTGTCCAAATCCCCCACGACTCCTACACAAGCAGGACTGGGAACTGGGACAGTGCCTGTCGGAGGAGGAGACCTCGGCTGTTGTGGGACAAACACCCCCATCTTGGGGGTCCCACATCAGGGATGTACAAGGGCCCCATTAGGGGTGGTGGATCATCAAGGACAAGACCCTCGGCAGGGGGTGGGGATGCTGGGAAGGGACAGGACAATCTTGGTTCCAGCCCAGGTGGGGAACATTTGTACCTTGTCTCTGCCCTGGAGCTGCTCTCCGATGACCTTGAGAGCAGCTTCCTCTGTGGTCATCTCCAGCCATTCCTCCGCCGCTGACTCCGTGGGGGTCCCTGCACCCGGGAGAGAAGGGAACAGGGGGATGTCTGCTGCCCCTTGGGGGAAGGACAGGGGTGTGGTGGGGAGCGCAGGATTAAGGACCCCCCTTCCCACCTCAGGCACCCAGGGCAGATCGGGCCCCACACCTCCCTCTCAGGGCTGCCTTCAGCCCCCAACAGCTTCAGAAGCCCATAGCAGAGCCCCCCCCTCCACTGTCCAGGACTCCACGGGAGGTGCCGACTCCCCCAGCCCCGGAGCATCAAGGGACAAAGTGGCAGCAGCTCTTGATGCCCCCACCCCCAGCTCCCCTTGCTGCAGGGGCAGCTGTGTGACTGCTGCTGGTGTCAGTGGGGTTCACGTGGCTCAGGCCAGACACCTGGGCTGGGGACACCCCCCACCCCCCCGCCATATCCCTGGGAGAGTGTCTGGGCCCAGGGTGTTCACATCCCCGTCCTCACCCCTCCCTCAGCCCAGCCTGGCTCCTCACCTGGAACAAAGCAGCAGCGTCCAGAGGCGTCGCTGCTGCTGGAGCCCCAGGCACTGCTGCTGTCCCGTGCTGATCTGATGGTGCTGGTGCTGGGATCTTCCACCTCCTGGTCTGAGGGGGCTGAAAGATCCTCAGAGCCCGGGCAGGGCGATGCCCCCTGCTGGGAATGAGGGCTGGGCTCCTGGGGCCGCTGCTGCCCACATAACAGGCCCCAGAGCCTCCCTGCCCGGCGCCCCTCCTGGGCTGGGTCCTGTCCGCAAATCCTCATCCTGAGCCAGCTCCACCTGGGCTTGGTCGGGGTCTCTCCCAGGTTGGCGCCTGCGCCAGGAGTTGGCTTTGTTCTCCAGAAGGCTGGGAACTTCCGCCTTCTGGCCTGGATGGGAGCTGCTTCCCCGCCAGCGGGGACGGAGAGGTGGCTCTGCCCCTTGGGAAGATGGCCGCTCCTTCCCGAAGGCTCTGGGGGCACCTGCAGAGCCTTCCTCCTGAACCTCCGCAGGAGCTTGGCCATCCTGGAATCGAGCGGGGAACAGGTGTGAGTCTGGGGTCACTCCTGGGCCTTTTCGGTCCCTCCTCAGCCCTGCTCCAACCAGAGCAGCCCCTTCACCCCCCATAGGAGTGCAGGGAGTGCAAGCTACACACACTGGCAGGAGTTCATTGCATGATCTGCTCCCCCTCAACGTTCCCCCTCATCATCCCTGCTGCTGCTGCAAGATCCAGGAAGTCTCATCCTTTTAGAGCAATGGGGTCAGTCCCAAAGACCATCGGTTACTCTGGACAAGCAGCTCCCTCCAGGATCCTGACATGCCAGCACTTTACACACCTTCCTGCAGCCTCCCAACCCCCATGGCCTGTAGCCATGGGACCCCGACCCTACTGATGGCAAACAGGCCTCAGCTACTGGCTCAGGGTCACACCGAGTGTCAGAGCCATGGATGGACCCCTTCCCTAACCACTGCTGCACACTCCCTCCCACAGCTGGCAATCGCACCAGGCCCTAGTGTCCGCTCCCCCTGCCTTTGAGAGGGAGTGTCACTCCTGGCTCCATTGCTGCCTATTGATCTGTGGGACTGGGCTCTCTGGGCCTCACATCCCCGAATGGGCTTTAAAGAAGACAATGGTTAAAGTTTGGCCCCAACTCTTTCTTGTTTCTCTACACTTGCCATTTTAGCAAAGTTTAGAATTCTTGACGTTCAACACCTGGAAACATCCCTTTCTCCTTCGCAGACAGCTTGAGCATCCCTCCTCACCCAGGCTCACTGCTGCCAGGAGTTAGAGAATCCACCCTATTCCCTTGGACCTGCAAGGAGTCCCACAGCAAAGTGGGGACAGAGCCAGAAAGAGAAGCCAACAGTCCTGACTCCTGTTCTAACTAACAGACAACAACCCCCACAGAGGCAGGGAGAGAGCCCAGGAAATAATCACTCAATTAGGAATCTTTTCTGCACCCTCTCTAATTTTTTAACATAATATTCAAAATGTGGACACAAGAACTGGATTCAACATTCCAGTTTCAGGCTCACCAATGCTGGATCACTTCCCTTTCCATACTCACTACTCTATCCAGCCAAGAATGGCTTTAACCTTTTTTACCACAGTTTCACATTGACAGATTGTGGTGAGCAGCTCATCCACTATGGCCCCCAAATCCTTTTCAGAGTCACAGCTTTCCAGCGGACTGTCCCCCATTCTGTAGGGTGCTGCCTGACTCCTCTGTTACTGGCAGGCTGGGTTTGCATGTGGCTTTATTAAAAGCTAATGATTCAGTAAGTAGTTTAGAAGAACTAGCCCATTAGAGAGAGAATCATGAATTGCTCAAAGACAACGAATGGAGAAAAGCAGCAAGAGCAAACAAACACGTTTGGTTCTGGCTTATTTCCTTGGTCTTAAAAGAGAGTAACAAGGACCTGAGTCTCCTCCCTCACAATAGCCCCATGCTCGGCCCAATCAGCATTCAGACTCTGAGACTCAGAAAGCGGAGAGGTCTCACCAGCTGTCGCAGGTCACCACCGGAGGGAGTCACTCTTAGAGCACTATTCCAGCCACATCTTTGGGAGGGCCTCCCGCAAGGAGAGTTGGAGCGCAACCCCCCACCCCTGCCCCCCACTCCACATGCGCACACAGGTCCTGGTGGTGAAAGGAGAGCAGGGGGAAAGGACAAAGATGCAAGAGAAGAAGAGAAAGGAGGGAGAGACAGGAAAAGGGAAAACAAAAAGGAGAAACCCCAATGTCCCCAGTGATTCTAAGGGACAAAGTCCTAGGTCAGAAATAAAATGCTGCCCCCACAATCTAGTGTTTTCCTTTCCTAAAAATCAGCCGGCACCTGATGGATCAGACTGAACAGGTTCCAAATCTTTCAGAGGCTCTTACCTTCTATATAGGGACGTCTGTTTTCTGGCAAAATCAATAATTGAAGTAGAGAAAACTCTGAAGAGGGTCCTCGTTACGCTCACGTAGGTAAAAGTGAATTATCTCGGTACTCAAGGAGAGACCTCGAGATGGAGACGCGCTGAAGCAAAGCCACAGGGATCTCCAAGGTTGCTCCTGTCGTGCACCCCTGTCCTGCCTGGATGATGTCAAGAGCTCTCTGTGAGATCATCGCCTCCCACCACCTTTGTCCAATAGGCTGAGGTCCTGCCAAAGGCCCTTGTGATGTCACTGCCACACCCACCCCTCCCCCGCAGTGCTGATGTCCTGCCCCTGTCCAGCCACATTGGATGTTTGTGCTGCTTCCCCTGGATCACCCCACTCAATGACTCTTCATTGTGGGGATGACACCGACTATACAGTAGAACACGAGACACTCTTCCCCATGCTACGCTCAGTTGTTCATAAATTAGTAGACTTTATGGACAGAAGAGACAATTAGACCATGGAATCTGACACCCTGCATATCACTTGCTTTCTGTATAGCATAGTAGCTAGTTTTTGACTAAACACGTTCCAGAAAGGCATCTAGTCTTCATTAGAAGACCTCAAGAAATGGGGAATTCCCACCACTTCCCTTTCTAGTTTATTCCTTTGGTGATTCATCCTCACTGTTGAATATTTGTGCCCTATTTCTAATATGAATTGGTCTCTTTTGAGTTTCCAGCCACTGGGACTTGTTATGCTTTTCTCTGCTAGATTAATGAGCCCTTTAATATCAGCTATTTTCTCTCCATGAAGTCACTTCAACACTTCAATGACATCACCTCCTGATCTTTTTGATAATCTAAACATGCTGAGCTCTTTCACTAGTTCACTAGCAGGCATTTTTCTCCAGCCCTCAAAATGTTTCATTGCTTTTTGCTGCCCCATCTCCAATATTTCAAAATCTTTTTCAAAGGCGGACGCCAAAACTGGATGCAGTATTCCAGGATCAGTCTTACCGATGGTGCGTCACCTCCCTGTGCTCCTCACTGCTCTTTTCATCCAGCCAATGATGGCGTTAGCCCTGGGCACCACAGCATCACACTGGGTGCTCATGTTGAATGGCTTGCCCAGCATGGCCTCTCAATCCTCTTCACAGTTAGTGCTTTCCTGGATACACTTCCCCATTCTGCAGGTGTGGCCTGCATGCTTTGCTGCTAGGTGTAGGACCTTTCCTTTGGTTCTTTTCAAACTTGTTTTCTTTGAATGGGTCCAGCTTATCACGGGATCCGATTGCTCTGCATCACTGCCCTGTCCTCAGCATTAATTACCTCTCTGCTAGTATTTGATCACCCACCCACGTTAGTGGCAGTGATTTTATATTGCCTTGCAGTTCACTGATATTTATTTTCAAGAATTAATCCTTGAGAGATGTTAGGGGGCTTATTCCTTCACCCTCTCACTTCCCTGGTCCTTCTCGCATGAACAGAGAGCAACAATACCCGAAGTCTGAAGGTGCAAACAATTTGATGTTTATTGGGGTCAACTTCCAGCAAGCATGATTCCAGTTTCCTTCCTTAGTGTCTCCCTTCCCAGCTCTGACACCACAGAGCCTTGCCTGTGTCCCTGTTCCTATTCCCTGTTCTCATTCCCCCCTTAGCAAAACATGATCCCAATTCCCCCACCCCCAGCCCCTGTTCCCATCCCCCCCTTACTTCCTGACTGACTGCAGACTACATAGAAAAACTTGAGTTCTGCTTAGCTAGACCTTAACCAGTCATTGTACTGACATTTAACTAACCAATCCTAACATACTGTAACATGGTTATTTAACCAATTATATCCCACCAGCCTCTCTATGGCTCCCTCTACACCAGTGGTTTTCAACGTATTTACCATTGTGAGCTGCACATGCAGCTCTCTGTGTTATGTGGGCCGCATCCACACAACATATATACTACCTGAATGGCTCTGAGGATGTCACATGGGCTGCAGCTGTGTGCTGATTGGGCCCTGGGTTAAGAACTACTGCTCTACACTGAGAGATCTGGCTTGTTTCCAGGCCCCATTGCAAAACCCCAGTGTAAACAAGGTAATGCTGCTAATTGTCACCAGTGTAGCTTAGCCTGGTTTCATGCAGAGATAAGCTACACCAGTTCAACACACCATTTACCTTGTCTACAACGGGACTGTATTAGACCAGCTACACTGAAGACCGGAATCAGGGCAAAACCTCAGGATATGCTTTGCTCAGCTGGAAAAGCTGGATTCTAAAGGTCTTGGCTACAGTGGCAATAGACACAGATACTGCTAAACTAGTCATAGCGGGTGGGATATTCACGCCAACGGAGCCTTGACGAGGAAATGTTACTTTATGGAAGCGCTTGTCCTGTTCCAGAATTGAAAGCGCACTGCAGCGTTGAGAGGCGAGGATGTTTCTCATGGAAATTACTGTGTAACTGTAGTTAAGCTGCATAAATCAGCCGTTGTGTCCCGCAATTTGTAAGCCAGTCGTTAAAGAAAAAATGACCACAGCCCTTCTGGTTTGTGCATCCAGGAATCCTTTCATGGTTTTCAACTTTACAGCTTGCCATTTTGAACAGCTCACCAGCTCAGCTGATGGGATTCACCATGAAACCTGCCTGCTTGCAAACTGCATGAGCCCGAATTAGATCACAGCATCGGAATGTGATTTGTTTGGTCTTTGCAGAGGTGTGGCCATTCAAATAAGCAAAGAACTTAATGCACCAATAAATCAAACCTTTTTTGTTGGGGTGGGGGCAGGGTTGTTCTAAAGAATTTCTCCTGTTCCTACTTCCTTTTATGCATCAATCCCATTTGTTAATCCGCGGATGTTCTGGTAGCTCCTGTGCTTAAAACACAACGGCACAGGCCCCAGATAACAAAATGCAGCCAATAGGGCATGTATGGTATGGGGCATTGTTTAATAAGTCTCCTCTGTAGCTCCTGAATGAGTGTGAAAACACAGGCATGTGATCCATGCCAGGTTAATGAATGTATTTCTCTCCCCCCCACCCCCAAATCCTCTGTTTCAACGCCACAGCTTCATTTCCTGTACTTTAACAATTGTATTTTGCAAATATGATGCAGTTGCACTGCCTGGTTAAGTGAGGAAAGTCAGCGGAGAGGCAAACAATTCTGCCGAGATCAAGAGGGAGGAACGCAGACGCAAAATGGGGTGCTAGGATCTCCTAACACAAAATCGGCTTTATTGTAAGACTTAACATATGTACAGATATATAGGGACAGAGGCGGATGAAAGCAGATAAATCAAAATGGCCTGAAAGCTAGAGTCTTATTTTACATTGCCGAGGTTTGTCATGAGATTCTGATAGACGGGTACTGAACTAAAGGTTGGAACTGCGGGTGACGGTGAACCCCATAAGGCTTCATGGGAATATGCTTATGAATGTATACATGATATAACTGGAATATGTTTTATGCTACACATGCCATGTAACATATCTACGTAAAGGTTATGATCTACTGAATACACTCCTCCTATTTGTATGCATGTAGCATTTTTGTACTTGAAGTTAGCAATATTGGCTGTATACTTGCTTGATTTCTAAGTAGCCTCTGTAAAGCATTTGAGCAGCTTCTTGAGAAAGGAATGTGCAAGTTAAGTGCCCAATCAAGAAGCACTTAAGAGACAATGGATCTTGGGAGGCTCCAATCCACATAAGAAGTCTACACGAGGACGTTCAAGGTAGCAGGTAAGCCATGGCTGCTGCCTGTAAAAATTGAGTCATGCAGGGACATGTGACTTGCCCATGTGACTCCAAAGCTCCATCTTGGAGCTGGACTTTGTATAGGAGAGAGGAGGAGGCCTCCACCCACAAGAGACAGTCTACTTAAACCCCTGGGAGACCCCTCCATCTTGTCTTCAGCTGGCTAAAGAGAGAGCCTCTCCAAACCCAAGGATACCCGAAAGAAACTGGAACAAAGGACAGTAACTACAGGGGGGGTGAGTGATTGCTGGACCCAGACCAGAAGGAGACTAGTCTGTAAAAGGAAGCTTACTGGAACTGGTGAGGTTATAGCTGTATTCAGTTTCTTAGACATAGACTTGCGTGTTCTATTTTATTTTCCTTGGTAATTCACTTTGTTCTGTCTGTTACTACTTGGAACCACTTAAATCCTACTTTCTGTATTTAATAAAATCACTTTTTACTTATTAATTAACCCAGAGTATGTATTAATACCAGGGGAGGGGCAAACAGCTGTGCATATTTCTCTATCAGTGTTATAGAGGGCAAACAATTTATGAGTTTACCTTGTATAAGCTTTATCCAGGGTAAAATGGATTTATTTGGGTTTAGACCCCATTGGGAGTTGGGCATCTGAGTGTCCTCAGCTGGTATAAATCTGCATCATTGTATTGACTTCAACTGAGTTGCCTTACACCAGCTGAGGATCTGGGTCACTGGGTTATGCTTGATGTCAGCTCAGTGGTGAGATATATACACAACTGGCCATTTAATTGACTTGCAGGGGGCTGTGATGACATGGTTGTGGCTAGAAGTTGGTTTCTAACAGAGAGATAATTATACTGGTTTCTTGGAACAGCCTAGCCATATGCCAACTTAAAGAGAACTCAGGATCTCAGCTTGGACTATACTAGTGAGAATGGAAATGACTTCTAAAGGGTCATGAAGGGAATCTGAGCATTTAAGTAGCTTCTCCATGAATTATACTAAAAATGAGGCAGCAGCTGCGGAGAAGTCGCATTGGTTCATTTCAGCTATCGTGTCCGAGAGAATAAGAACAGTAGGCTGATGATACAAATACCATTAGTTGGTTACAACTACAGCTAGTTGGAAAATTTTCATCAAAATTTGCTTTTTTTAACCCCCAAAATGCAAATTTTGTCAAATCAGAATGTTTTGAAAAACATGTTGATTTTGATGAATTTTCTCCACATCCCAAGAAGCATTTTAATAACATTGAAACATCCAATTTTGACATATTGGGACTAGAACAGTTTCATTTTTCAGTTCAAGATGACTTTTTCAAAAAAACCCTATTTTATCTAAAAACATTTGAAAGTTTTGAGATCGAAATGGGAATTAAAGGTTTCAGTTTTATTAAAATGAAACGTTTTGATTGACCCCCAACCTTTTTTTGGAATTTGATTCCGCTGGAGATAAAATATTTTGTTTTTGTTCCATTTCAGAACGGTAAAAATGCCCCAAAGCACAGAATTACCTGTGACTTGGTAACTCTGGGTCCAGCTCACTGCTATTGCAATGAAGTGACTGCAGGACGTATCTGCAGAGGTTCGGTGCTTCCGCTCGTGACCAAAGCCTAATGTAATGACATGTTACTCACACGAGGATTCACATGGATCATTCTTAAACTAGATGTTTCCATTTTGAAATACTGAGGTGGCCTCCAGCCCTCTTTTAGGAAGCTTCTGTCGCTCCTGCCCATGGGGAGAGGGCGAATGGAAAGAACTTGGAGAACTGCAGAGTGACCTTTGCAAACGTCTAGCCGCACAGTTTCAGAGTGTTGGGCTGGGTTTTAGGCACGTGACGCCCATTCAAGGCAGTGGGGAGTGGGCACTTTAAATCCACTGCAAACTCTTGAACACTGCTGGGTCCAATCACTGACTTCTCTGCACCAACCCAAGAGGAAAGCAACTCACTCCACTGAAGCCACCAGAATTACACCCAGCATGTATCTGGCCCACTGAGTTAACCCTCCCAGCTCCCAGCCTTGACAACGCTGCTTTCAAATGCAGACAGACGCCCTGGTTTCACAACAATGGAGACTTGCGGAAGAGACAGAGTGGGTGTGTGCTGTAACAAAGAGCTGGGGCTGCTTTGCCAGACACTGTGGGCTGGAAATCCTGTCAGGAACAGGCAGCAAGTTTCTTTTCGGGACTTGATTGCTTGGGTAGCGAGGTGGAGCCGGAGCTCTGTAAGCACAACTCGGCAGGATTTCCCTGTCCCACGGGACTGCCTCCTCCTCTCTGTCCAGCCCTTCGGAGAATGTGTTGAGGGAAATAAAGGTGAAGCTCTGAGCTGAGGCCAGGCATTGTTAGTAAAATTGCAGTGTCTTGAGGCTCCATCTTCTTCAGGGTCGATGGGTCATCACAGGCTTCTTCAAGGCACCAAGACACTGAATTGAAAACCTCAGGGCTACAGGATCGAACACATGAATCTCATTCGCCCCGGGACTCGCACTGTTTGCTTTCCATTTCCCTTCTCCCAAGCTGCGTGCCTCTCCTCCTGCAATCTCCACTTGCCGTGGGCTGCCCTCGCTGCCCCTTCCAGAGCAGGAGATGAAGCCACCAGCATGGCTCCCGGGGGAGACGTACCCCTGGAAGATCCAACTGCCTCCTTTCATCATGCCCATGTCATGGTCTCGTGCGTGCTGCTGTCCTAGGCACATGCCTTGAGATCGGCTCTGCACTCAACAGCTCCATTTCTTGCCTAGCAGGCTCCAGTGACTGCACACTGGCCAAGGGCGGGCAGGCTGAACCACACCCCAGAGGAGTGGTTGCTGCTCTCTGGGCACCATTGGTGTCTCATAGGTTTCAGCAGTGGAGCCCCATGGAGGCACCATGCAGGGGGGAGCTGGAGCCGGTTCCCACAGGTTCCCAAGAACCGGTTGCTAAAATTAGACCTCCGTGGAGAGCCGGTTGTTAAAGGGCCAGGGGTGGGCAAAGATCTGTTGCTCCCAGGAGTCCCAGCTGGGGAGGCTGAGGCTCCCCCGGCCCTTCCCCCGCTTCCCCCCAGCTGCAGCACGGCCAGCCGCCGGCACCAGCTGGGCAGCTGAGCTCGGGAGTCGTCCTGCTGCCGCTTTTTGAGGCAGCAGGTGTGTGTGGGGGGGGTCGTGCTGCAAGCTCCAGGGCTGGCCGGGAGGAGGGGGCAAGTGGGTCCATTGGCCCAGGCCCTGCAGGGCCCCTGGCCCCATGAGGATGTCTCCCCTGGGCCTCCCCTGCTTCCCCCACCCCGCAGAGCTGCAGCACGGCCAGTAGCTGGGCAGCTCAGCTGAGCTCTGGGCTGCCGGCAAGGTAAGGGGGCTGCAAGCTCCAGGGCTGTGTGTGTGTGTGGGGGGGGTGGGTAAGTGGACAATTTGCCCCAGGCCTCTGGCCCCATGAGGATGTCTCCTCCCAGCCCCCCCAGACCCCCCCCCCCGAGCTGCAGCATGGCCAGCAGCTGGGCAGCTCAGCTGAGATCCTGAGTCGTCCTGCTGCTTTGAGCTGCCAGGAAGGTAAGGAGGGAAGCGGCTGCAAGCTCTAGGGTTGCCAGGGGGACAAGTGGGGCAATTTGCCCCAGGCCCTGCAGGGGCTCCTGGCCCCACGGGTATGTCTCCCCCTGTCCTGGCCCCTCCCCCGTTCCCCCCTCTTAAATCAGAACTTTTTATAGGGAACCGGTTGTTAAGATTTTGGCAGGTCATCACTGGCACCATGTGTATCTTGACCAACATTAGAGGGGTGAAATACAGTTTGCTAAGACTTCTGTGCTAATTTAGTGATGTAGCGAAATGCCCAGAGCCTATATGGCCAATCAGCAAGAACTCTAAGCAACCCTCCGCTCCTAAAGTGCAGGACAGGACCCCCAGCTGCAGGAATGACCTCTTTGCACACCCCTCCCCCCCACACTCAGTTGGTGCACTGAGCTGAGCCAGACCAGAGACTGAATATAGCCTTGAAAATGTGGCCCATCTTCATAACACCAAGCACTAGAAACTGACTTCAAGAGAAGCTATTTGCTAGGGTTGAAAGTTCAGCCACTGATGGTTCCCCACCCCTCACCCCCAGGCTTCCCACCATAGCCAGCCTCACCTGGCCTTTGAGACTCCTGAGAACCACAGGGATAGGGCCAGTGAGGTTTCTTGGTAAGGAAAAAGTCCGACTGATTCATGGCTGTGCATCCGGACTGCCCCTTGTGAGCCTAGCGCTGGAAGCTTTGGGACCACCTGTATCAAGTTGGTTCCAAGAGCCCAAGCCAGTGTATTGACGGAAGAGCTCTCTCAGGAGGTCAGGTATTGGGGGGGAAACAGGTTGGAGTGCTATGCCTAGTATTTAAGACAGGGAGTCTTGAGTTCACAGTGCTGCTATGAGAGGACATCTGACATTGTGACTGTGGCTACAGCAGCTCAGACTGTTGATGAGTCTATGGATTAGACTTGGTCTACACCTAAGTTAGGTCAGCACGTTGCCCTGTGGTTGGCCACACTCCTGCGTGACATTGCCATGGCAACCTAACCCGCACGGTGGCTGCAGCTGTGTTGACAGAAGAAGGCTTCCATCGCTGAAGCGCCTGTCTGTCGGGGAAGTGGTGGCCTACACTAAAGGAAACCCCATTTCTGTTGGTGTGGGCTGTGTCTATACCACGGCGTTATACTGGCCAATACAGTGACAGAGCTATGTTGGTACAGCCCCCTGTACTGTACATGTACCCGTAGGGTTAGACTCCCATTAGGATTCTTTTAAGCATGTTGAGCTTGAATGATTGGAACGGGGGTGCAGGGAGGATCATAGAATATCAGGGTTGGCAGGGATCTCAGGAGCTCAGCTAGTCCAACCCCCTGCTCAAAGCAGGACCAATTCCCAACTAAATCATACAGCATCATAGAATAGCAGATAGAATCACAGAATATCAGGGTTAAACTGGAGCCACGTCTCCTGCTACGCTGAGTGGGAAATCGAGGCCTGGGGCCTAACTCTTTAGCGTGTACGCAGCTAATCATCCGAGGGCCCTGGAGCGCACTGTCAATGCCTTTTGAACAGGGTTCTCTCTTCTTTGCAGAATATGGCCCCGAGAAGAACGCAGCAGGTGGGGGCGGGGCCGTCCACGGAGCAAGCCTACATCTCCGAGGTGGTTCTGCTGGGGAGCGCGGCCGTGGGAAAGTCAAGCACAGCCTTCCGCCGTGTGAAAAACGACGTCAGGGAATCCGTGCCCACTGTGGGATGTGAGTGAGTGGGAGCAATGAACTAATCCTTTGGTGCAACACAAAGGGCCTGATCTGCGTCTCCCTTGTAGCAGGAGTGTCTCTGCTGAAGTCAGCGGAGCGACGCTAGCGTGAAGTCTGGTTTTGCTTAAGCTCTCAGGCCCAGCAGTGAAGCAGCAGGACGTCACTCAGCAGGCAGGGTTAGGGGCTCCAGCTGGCAGCTCTGGCGGCTAACGGAACGTGACCCAACAGATCCCCAATGTTACAGCCCGTGAGCGCGGGGTTAGTTTGGTTTCTCAGCTCAGGCACAGGTCTGACAACGGCGAGATCCGGAAAAGTCTGGTTAAGGCGGCGCAAGCTGTGCAGGCTGATGTGCCCATTTTAAAAGCTGGGCCTTGTCTGACGCTGCTCTTCAGAGCTGGATCTTTAGGCACCAACCTAAGAAGCACGTCTGAAAAAAGTCAGGCCTCAGCATCTCCTGCTCCACCGACACCAGTGGCAAAGGGCCTTTGGAGTTCACTGGCAGGGAGGCTCAGGCCCCAGGCAGGACACATTTCTCTGCTGGGGTAGATTGGAGACAGGAAATCATGAACAGGGGACCAGCAACACAGCTGTGTTCATTGTGGAGTCAGAGTGACAGCTAGCGGTTCATTGCAGGTAGTGCAGCATTTAAATAGGTCACCTCAGCGGAGAGTTTTGGTCTACACCTGCCAGTTCTGAGTAACCCAAGAGAGTGTTCACCATTTACTATTCAATGTTATAGATTTTCCCCTCTGCGTTCTCTCCGTGCTCTCCCCCTAGTCCTGGCTCTCCCAGCTGCCCCCACAGAAATACTACCAATCGCACTGCATTATCTCTGGATGTGTGCCAGTCCCAATCCCAGCGCTCACTGCGACATTGCACCACTTTCTTACTCTCGCTGCAGAAACTGACACAGGCACATCCTGGAATCCCAGGAACTGCGCTTCAGAGTCCGATCTAGTGGGTTTGGTTGGAACCACCCCTTGTAGAATTCCTGGGTGTCAGAAAAACAGACGTAACACTCTGTTCTGCCCTGTTTGTGACAGAGGACGTATGACAACGGAGCCTCCAACGGATGACATTTAAAAGGCTATCTTCCCAGACTCCCAGCAGCTCTGCCCATGATATCACTCCAGTCACTCTAGTCAAAGCAGCCCATCTAGCCTCTCCAATGTGATCAGCAAACCTGCCTTTGACATTTTCCTGGTGTTTCAACAGACACCCACTCACACTAGAACTAGGTGAAATTTCAGCAGAACATTTTTTCTGAAAAAGCTGCAGATCCAGGGACACCACCACATTTTAGGAGTTCATGGTAACAGTGTTCATGTAGCCAGGTTGGTCCCAGAATATTGAACAGACAAGGTAGGTGTTTTATTGGACCAATTTCTGTTGGTCGAGAGGACTAGGTTGACCAGATGTCTCAATTTTACAGGGACAGTCCCAATATTTGGGGCTTTATCTTATCTAGGTGCCTGTTACCCTCCACCCCCATTCCGATTTTTCACACTTGCTATCTGGTCACCCTAGAGGGGACAAGCTTTTGAGCTTTACAGAGCTCTTCGGGGTCTGGGTAGGAAGCGGAGGATTTAGCTGTAACACTCCGGTTCCTTCCTCAGACCTGAAGAAGAGCTCTGTGTAGCATGAAAGTGTGTCCCTTCCCCCAACAGAGGTTGGTCCGAGATAAGATCTTATCTCACCCACCTTGTGAGTTCATGGTAGTTTCACTGAATTGTTTTTTAAAAAAATCACAATGTTTCATTTTTTTGGTTTGAAATGACTTTCAAAAATTCCTTTAGTCTTATTTTATAATAATTATTTAGAATGGTCAAAATTAAAATAAATGTTTCATTTGACCCAGAATAAAATTTCTCTCGACGTAGAGTCAAAATGTTTGAAACATTTCATGTGGTGTTGGACTTGCAATCAATTTTGTTTTGACTTTTCAAATTGCCAACAACAAAACCAACCCACCATTATTCACCCAGTTCTGCTACGCGCTCCCATCATCAGAAGCAAAAACATTCATCTCAGTAGGCAACATTGGTGGAAAACACGGCTTTAGTTTTTAGTGGAGATGTCAACCCAAGGTCGGTTAAGTCTCTTTAGGAAGTTTTGCAAGCTTACAGACCCTGGTATGAGCTAGGGAGGCCATTGATGTTCATGGGACTGATCCCCACCTGTTAGATGTTGACTTCAATGGAGGCAAGGCCAATTTACATAAGCAAGGATCTGGCTCTGTGTCTTTACATCAGAAATAGGCAGAAAGACCCTTTTCTTCCTGTTTTAAAGAAGGGCCTGTTAGGTAAAAAGCAAGTCCTACTCACCTCTCCAGCACCCGAGTTTGTGCGGAGTTGGTATAGGGCTCAGAGATCTGTCAGAGACCAGACAACAATTCGTTGATCAACGGGCTCACACCATCCTTAGCTTAAGAGCAAAGCTTCGGAGTAAGTGTGGCAAGTTTATTAGGGTTGAGCATCAATATTTATACACAGAAGTAAACAAAGTGATTAACAGATCATAATGGTCAAGCATAATCAAACAAGATTCTACAGGATAAAACAGGTTAAAATGTAAATTAGAAAAGACAAAGGAGGAGATGGCTACTTATTGGGAGGGGGGAGGTGTCAGGAGTAGTTCGCAGGTCAGAGCTTTTGATTAAAAGTTTCAGACAGAGACATGTAGTCTGAGTTAAGTTTCAGTTCATAAAGAGTTCAGACTCAACATTCCTCCATTTGTAGCTTTGGGATAACTATTTACCAAAGCTACACCCCATTTTAAGGAGCCAAAGGTCGCTTGGCAATTTCAGCCTGGGCCAACTCGAAGAGAGTAAGGCCTTTGGCTGAAGTAGGAAAAGAATAAACTGGGAATATCTAATAAAAGCATTATCTTCATAAGCAGAAAATAAACTAAAAAGGCATAATAAAAAACATACAGTTGTCAGAATAAAAGGTCGTCTCATTTTTTCCGAGTCAATTTAAGTCTGATGTCTGAAAGAGGTAAGCTGGTCCACTGGTCAGAGGCAGTGTCCTTAGTGGTGGCAAGAGTTGCTGGTCCGTCACTGTGGTCCACTACGGCTGGCTTGACGTGGGAGTGGTGGATCCAGGACCTCGGCTGGAGGGCGTCGCCACGAACGAACTTTTTGGCCCAGACGAAGTCCCCTGGTTGGAACGGGTGGATCTGTTCTTCTAGTGGCACGGTCTGGGAAAACTGCGAGGCTTTCCAAAGGGTACGGAGGCGAGCCTGGCGAGGCTTTCCAAAGGGTACGGAGGCGAGCCTGTAGGGAGAGAAACTGGCATGCGGTCATATGATCCCCTCCCAATAGTGAAACATCAGCACGTGGTAGCACCCCGCCTTTGAAAGGGGGGTGTCCATAGAGCAGTTCAAAGGGGGATAATCCCAATACACGGGTTGGGCGAGTACGAAGGTGAAACAGGACCAAGGGAAGTACCTGAGGCCACTTTAACCCTGTTTCCTGACAGTATTTAGCCAATGTAAGCTTAAGCTCCCTATTCATACGCTCAACTTTCCCGCTAGACTGGGGGTGGTAGGGTGTATGAAAGGAGTGTGAAATGCCCAGTCCTTGTTCTAAACGGCCAAGGACATTACCAGTAAAGTGGGGTCCGCGATCTGAGTCAAGTATAAGAGGGATGCCAAAACGGGGTACAATGTCTCTAAGGAGGATCTTCGCCACTGTGGCAGCAGTACAATTAGCAGTAGGAAAAGCTTCGACCCATGAAGTCAGAGGGCAAACCAAAACAAGGAGGTGTTTTTTCCCAAAAGCCTTTGGCATATCTGCAAAGTCAATTTGAAGATGTTGAAATGGAGCAGCAGGTGGCGGTCTTCCACCCTTAATTTTGTTAAGAGGCGGAGCAGGTCCATTTCGCTGACATGTGCTGCATGCTTTCACTATTGACAGGCAGTAGGGTTGAATGCCTGGAGCATACCAAAAGCGAGCGATGGTGTCCACAAGGGCGTGTGTGCCGTAGTGACCCCCCTTATCATGGTGCCAGCGAACTGCCACGGGGTATGTGGAGCGAGGGAGGCAGGCTCGGCCATCCGGCATAAGCCAGGTCCCTTTGACCAGAGTGGCTCCGAGGCTCTCCCACGACTGTAGTTCAGCAGCGGGTACTGGTACGGGGTAAAAGCATACTTGCTATCAGTAAAAATGGTAACGGTCTTACCAGCGGCCAACTGGCAAGCTCGGGCCAGGGCATAGAGTTCGGCGGCTTGGGCTCCCCAGTTGCCTGGCAGTGAGGCGGCCTCTTGAATGTCCCATTCAGAGGTGACTGCATAACCGGTGAAACGCTTGCCATCAACATAGAAGGAGCTTCCATCCGAGAAGAGGATGCAATCAGGGTTGTCCAGTGGCACGTCAAACAGGTTGTTCCTTATCTGTAAGATGCTATGAACTACTTTCACACAGTTGTGCTGATCCTGGAGGACTGGCAGGTCAGGAAGCAAGGTAGCTGGATTAAGGGGCCCACACCTTTTAAAAATTAGATTAGTGTCTTTTAGGAGTTCGGCCTCTAGCTGCTGCTGACGATGGGCCGAAAAGACTTGGGTTGTGCCCCTACGCAGAAGGGCTGACAAGGCATGAGAGGTCCAGACCGTGGTAAAATGACCCAGGGTCAGGAGCAAGGTTAGCAGTCAGTCGGTGGAGCGGTTTGCTCAACTCCCCGCAGGACGGCAACCAAGGTCGACAGAAGCCAATTAATCCTAAGAAACCTCGAAGTTGTTTCTTGGTGTTTGGCAGAGGGCAGTTTTGGATAGTCTTTATGCGGACTGGGTCCATTTGTCTCCCCTCTGGGGTTAACAGGAAGCCCAGATATCGGACCTTCTGTGAGACCCACTGAATCTTGTTAGGGTCTACCTTGTGGCCTCTGGTGTGTAGGTATAATAAAAGTGCCTTACCATCGATGCGGAGGGCGGCTTCTTCGCGGTTACCTAGTAGGATGTCATCTACGTATAGGACTAACGTGGATCCCTGCGGACTGGTGAAGCCTTCCAAGTCGTGGCGTAGGCACTGGCTGAAAATCGTGGGGCTGTCTCTGTAGCCTTGAGGAAGTCGTTGCCAGACATAACTTTGTCCCTCCCAGGCAGGGCCGGCCTTAGGCCGATTTGCCCGATTCCCCCGAATTGGGCCCCGCGCCTGAAGGGGCCCCCCCGCACCAGCAGCGTCTCTCCCGGAAGCAAACTCTGCGTCTCCCAGAAGCAGCAGCTGTTGCTAGGCAATGAGAGAGGCTGGCTGGCAGAGGCAGCCCTGGCTGTACTTGCAGGTCGTGAGGAGGAGGGGGTGGGGGGGAGAAGGCACATGTGTCTTCCTTCCCCTCCCCCTCCCCCTCCCCCAGCACTCACCTGGAGGAGACGCCGAGGGAGCTTCCGGTCTGGTGGGAGACAGGAATCTCTGCAGTGGATCTCACTCACCTGAGCAGCTGCTGGGGCTTCCAGCCGTGAGTGTTTGACCCTGTGATTCCCCGGAGGGTTGTAATATTGGGTTGTTTTCGTTGTGTTGGTGTCTGAGGGTGAGTTGGTGCCTGCCTGTGTCTGTTTCAAAACTAAAGTCTTGGGATCCTGTAACCCAGGAAAAAAGCCCCGAGCCGGTACTTAGTGCTGTGAACTCCAGGTGAGAGAGAGGGGGGGAAATCAAATACATCAAGAGGGGAGAATGCGAAAGGTCTGCAACATGGCAGGCTGAGACTTTTATCTCCCCCCCCCCCCGCAAGAGGGGAAACTGAGGCACTGAGTGATCAAATTTCCCTCTCCAAATTATTTGCAAAGGAGGAGGACAGGGGCTCCTATCCAAACCTGTTCCCTTCCCATCAACTCTGCTTTTCCTGCTGCAAGACTGCTGTAGGGGCTGAATATTTCCATTAAACCATGGCTCCTTCATTTGCCCTGCAACAATGAAATAGACCGGCTTGGGGGGGAATAGCCCCCCCCCAAAGCTTTGTGGATATTAAGGTTGGGGGGGGGGGCATGATAATATTCTAGATCAATCAAATGTCCAGCTTAGCTTTCTAGCCATCCAGCAGCTCTAGGGCAGGGAAGGAAGGTGCTCTTGGTGCAGAGTGGTCACAAAACAGGGGTGAATTTAGCGGGGGGTTGAGGGGTCCGCTTGAAATCCCACCCGATGCAGCCATACAGAATCGCTGGCAGCACTGGGAGAGGCCAGGAGTGGAAGCAGGTGGCCTGGGGGTGGGGGGACATTTGCCCTCAGTCCTGGGCTCTGGGATGGACTAGGCTGGGTGGTGGGTTCAGTCTAGTCTTCCAGCCTGTTGCTCTCACTGGGGTTTGTGGTTTTCATCTGGCTTCACCGAAAAGATCAAACAAGCCCAGTAGAAAAGGGGAGTGAAAGAGGCAGGAAGGAGTTTGTAAGGGGTTTAAGTGACCCATCAGCGAAAGAGTAAAACCAGAGTTTGACTGGGTTTCCCCCCAGCCACCACTCCTGCAAACACTGGGCAAGGGGCAGCCCCATTCCCCACCGAGGCTATGGTGAGGGACAACAGGGGAGGAAGGAAGCCGCATGGCAGTCCCTTCCCCCCAGCACCCCCCTCCAGCCCCCAAACTCTGTCCCAAAGCCTGCACTCACCCCTCCGCACGCCCTCCCAGAGCCTGCACCCCTCCACCCTTCCTGCACCCCACCCCGTGCCCCAGCCCGGAGCCTGCACCCAGCACCCAAACTCCGTCCCACTCAGCCTGGGCAAAGCTCCTTGGTCTGGCTCCCAGCCCCTCTCCAAGGGTTGCAGCTGTCTGGAGGTGCCTGCCTTCCACACCTTCCTCATTCACACCTCATTCATTCAATAGGGCAATTGATTACAAAGTGGAGAGATCTTATTCTACTTCTAGCAAAAAGACATTTTTCTTTTACCTTAATTATACTACCTTAGGGGCCTGCTATAACATATTACCAAGGTTCAATACAAAGTCATGTAAAAGTTATACAAAAATGCATAATGCAGAGATTTATCTACAACTGCATTGACTGACTGCTGTGTGCAGTAATATAGTGACCCCTGGGTCTTTGAATAAGGCTATATACTGGGGTGCAGCAGCAAGTCGGGGCGAGCAGGTGGGCAAGCGGCAAGTGGGCAAGAGGTGAGCAGTGAGCCAGCAGGGGGTTTAGGGGCGGGTATGGGGGTTTCTGGCAGGGGAGGGAGAAAGTGAAATGAGGCGAGTGGTGGGTGGGGGACTGACTAGGAGGGACGCAGCAAGTCAGTGGGGGACTAGGGGGTGAAGAGGGGTGTGATGGTGGGGCCGAGCGGGGAGGGGGTAGGTCCTATTTTACTGCTGTGATCTGGTCAACCTATGTGTGCCAGGTTTCAGAGTAGCAGCTGTGTTAGTCTGTATCTGCAAAAAGAACAGGAGTACTTGTGGCACCTTTAGAGACTAACAAATTTATTTCAGCATGAGCTTTCATGGGCTACAGCCCACTTCTTCGGACGCATAGAATGGAATACTTCTTTTTGCCTATGTGTGCCGTTTCTCCTCCCTCCCCCTCAAACCTTCCTCTTTGGCCCACAGCTGTTTTGATGGGGTGGCGCTGAGGAAGGAGGGTTTGTTTCTGCGAGGCGAGCGGCGCTGGTGGGGGCAGTGTTTCCACGGGGCCGGGCAGTGCTGGGGGGAAGAAGGGGGCATAAAATTAACATTATTGAAGAAAATCAGTTATACAACTATCAAAACAAATTATTTTCCTAATATGAAAGTGAAAATCTATAATTAATATTCTTTTAGAATGTGGTGACTTCTATCAATATGGGCAAGAGATCAAGAGATATTGGTAGAAAGTACCAAGTGGGAGTAAGAAAAGAGCCATATACAATATTATGTTGTAATATATAATTTTGTTATTATGTATCTAGTCATGGAAAGTAAATAATACATGTAAGAAATGAAAGGTGGTTTTTTTTAAGTGTTTTTTTTTTTTAAGTCATCCCTGCCGGGGCCCCGTCAAAACTGTTCGAATTGGGCCCCGCACTTCCTAAAGCCGGCCCTGGTGGTGTCATTCGCCTACGTTACTTGGCACTCAGAGAAAGCTTCTGTCCCTCCCAGGCTCTCTGGAGAGCTTGGGCTCTGTACTGCCCCCTTTACCTCAAGCCCGTGTATTTGTCAGACAATCTGGCCCTTAACCGATGGCTTCTGCCTATCTACTGTGCACAGCCGCACATTTGAGCTGCTATAGCACTTTCAGACCAAGGATCTTCAAACATTTTGCAGACATTTGCCGGCTTTCGCAGCACTCCAGGGAGGTGGATTTTAATTAGACCCATTATCCATCTGGGCAAGCTGAGACAGGAAGGTTAGGGGCTAGGCTGGGACTTGGCCCACACATTTGCCTGGGGGAATATGGGAGAGCAAAGGCCTCTGCCCCCCTTTACGCCTCTGGGCCAGGTGTGCAGGAGCAAACGTGCACCTCTCACTTCCCTAGAGCAGGGAGAGAGGGGAGCAGGCATGGCCCACTGGCCAGCAGAGCCCTGCCAGTTTGGGGGTGGGGCAGGTTTGCTGGCATGGGCTAAGAGCAAGAACAAGCAGTTGTAGCTCAGAAGCCTCTGAGCACCTCCCCGGGGCTACTCCTGGGACAGCGTTGCTTCTGTATAATCAGGGCTGTGCTTAGGGGCCCACGAGAGCCTTAAGTGACTTGCCCAAGGTCATGCAAATCAGTGTCGGGGAGATTGCAGTATTTCTGTTACAGCAGCACCCAACAGGGGCCAGGCACTGTACAGCTGGATTAGAACTCAAGACTCCTAATTCCCACCCTGCCATCACATTTCCTCCAGCTAGACAGCTGCAAAACCAAAGCTTGCTAATGCCACTAATATTGATGGATTGAGCAAGAACCATTGTTCTCATTCCTCTTCCCCTCCCCATCTCCCAGCTACACCCTGCTGATGTGCATTGGTGTACTACCGGGCTGTGATTGGGTAAGACCAGTTCACCAGCCTGTTTGTTACATTGCTTTTGGTGGGGGAGGGGGTGTTTTAATTCTCTCTCTCATCCTCCCTCCCCCTGCAGCCCTTTCCAACCGAATCTCGACACCCATCTTTCACACAGATCACCGAGATGAAGGTTAACATTAATTAAGGTGCATGCTATGGCTTTCTCAAGGAGCTGTCCCATCTCTGCGCTTCCAGGTTCTTTCTTCACCCAGCTGGTATGTTTAGAGACTGCCACGATCAAGCTTGTGATCTGGGACACTGCAGGACAGGAGAAGTACCATGGTGTTTGCCATCTTTATTACAGGGGGGTGAGTGCTGCCCTTCTTGTATTTGACATAGCCAGAAAGGTAAGAGCAGCGATGGCTTGTTCTCTTGCCTCTCTCCTCCAGAAGGGTTTGCCTTTATCTTTCTAAAATATCCCAACTGAATCTTGATCATGCAGCCACGCTGCTGGTAGGCTGCAATAGTTCTAGTGTAGGGTCGCTTCCCAATACGTCTCCAGACATTTCAACCAAGACTGCTTTTTCCTGCGCACATCCCGTAAGGGCTACACATCATGGGCAGGTTTATCCTTCTCTTCTGGTAAAGATTGGTGAAGACATGCAAGGAACTGGTACAGACATTTCACTGACAGTGGACAATAAATGCTCACGCTTTCCCCCTCAAAGCCAAGATTTCTCTGTCTACCCCTGCCTCCCAGCCCAGTCCAGCTCACCAGCCAAGTAGATAATGAGGGAGCATCACTAAGTGCTCTTTGTTCCCCTACCCTCATGTAACCCCACACCTGGGTGTGGTGTCCTGTCCCATCTAGTGGCACCGACACCACTTAGAGCAGAGGTAGGCAACCTATGGCAAGGGTGCCGAAGGTGGCACGCACGCTCATTTTCAGTGGCACTCACACTGCCCGCGTCCTGGCCACTGGTCCGGGGGCCCTGCATTTTAATTTAATTTTAAATGAAGCTTCTTAAACATTTTAAAAATCTTATTTACTTTACAGACAACAATAGTTTAGTTGACATATTATAGACTTATAGAAAGAGACCTTCTAAAAACATTAAAAGGTATGACTGGCATGCGAAACCTTAACTTAGAGTGAATAAATGAAGACTTGGCACAGCACTTCTGAAAGGTTGCCAAGCCCTGACTTAGAGAGAGATAAAATGAGTTACACTAATGTCTGTTTCTGATGGACTGTTCCAGGGGGACATGTCGCATGATCTCCCACTACGTTATGAAGGTTTTTTCCCTTTTACTGGTAATACGCAACACACAGGAACCGCAACACCGAGGGCCATATGTCTGTATTACTGCCATGGTAGTTACAGAAGGAGGAGACCATAGGCTGCTGACGAGTAACATCTCACAGTAACAGAGCTTTATTGAAGAGGTAGACCAAGCTACTAAGAATCCTTGCCCCATCACAAGAGAGCCCAGTCACCTCAGCCCATCACCTGTAGGCTGGGTCTACGACCCACTGGGGATCCATGGTGGTTGGGTCATGTCTGATGGAGGAGAAGTCATCCTTGGCTTTGGGGAAGCAAGTATATTTAGAGCTGGTTCCATGCTGAGTAGTGCTCCTAGCATCACTATCTGTCAAGTGCATTACCCATTTGTTTCTACCATTTTTACCCCTCACCTGCCAATCTCCTTTGGGCCATGTGACAGCTGCTGAGTATCTGTTGGTTTAATGTCGGTGTGTGTGTGTCTCTCTCTCTCACCTTTCCAGGCAACTTTTGCGAGAGCAAAGCTATGGTTGAGGGAATTAGAGAAGGAATTTCTTCCCGATGAGCTCGTGATTGTTTTAGTCGGCAATAAGATAGATCTTGCTGCTCAGCGGGAATTCACCTTTGAGGTAAGTGCACTGCAGTAAGATCTCAGCACTTGGCAGATTCTCTCTTTCAAAAACACCACGGCAGCGTGTTTCCCAAGTGCTGCACTTCAGGCTTTCACACTGAACAGTTTATAAGTAAATGTTTACGTGAACGCCATTCTCCTAGCAGTGAGCAATATAGCAAGGCCCCACTGGCTGCCAGCGATGTTAGAGGTCATAAATCCCATTTTGCCATCTGTTTCAGCTGCTAACTTTCTTGGATCTTCGAGACTTTTCTGAGCTTTGGTGGGTTTGTTCAGAGGGTTCAGAGTGTGCATCGGTAGGTTTCCATGTCAGACAGAATGTTCCCAGATGTTGCTTCAAAACTTGCCATCGATGAGTTGATGCAAAGAAAAATATATAGAGGCTTTGAATTACATTAAAAAATTCAGCAGCTTCACTAGAAGCTGATACTGCATCACTGACCACCAAGTTCAATGAATGAGAACTGCATGGGACAAAAGAAGCTCGAGGGTTTAACTCTCGGATCCGTGTCTGCACTCCTCTGTTCTTTCCTCTCACGTTGGCACCATGATCGTAGCCCTGACCTCTCATGTCAGCTATCGCAATTCCTGTATCTTCCAGCTTTTTAAGAAGCACATTTGTCATACCAGCTCCTGGAGTATCATCAATGTCAATAAATTCTAGAAAATGCTCTCTGACCATCACCATTGCAAGGACATTTTCACTAGGTTCTTCTCTTGTTACAAAATGCACCATTAAAGTCATTTATTGCATATGGCTGATGTTAGGTGTGCAGCCCAGAAGTCAACTGCTGCAAATGGACCATTTTGAGTACCACTACAAATTCTTTTTCCCCTCTCCTGCTGGTAAAGGCTCACCTTAACTGATCACTCTCATTAGAGTGTGTATGGTAACACCCATTGTTTCAGGTTCTCTGTGTGTATATATAGCTTCCTCTTGTATTTTCCACTGCATGCATCCGATGAAGTGGGCTGTAGCCCACGAAAGCTTATGCTCAAATCAATTTGTTAGTCTCCAAGGTGCCACAAGTCCTCCTGTTCTTTTTAGTAATATCTTGCTGACTTCAAATCTGCCACAATCTTCTGTTTGATTTTTGTTACCAGTAACTATATGATCTCATTTTGAATGGTTTTTCCAAGGTAGTGGTGTATGTACATTTCTTGAGTGGTGACTCTTCTTAGATGCTCCTGGAGTACAGCATCAAACTCAGCCATCATCAGCACCACAGTTTTAAGGAAGTTTCCATTGTTTGGCCCAGACAGCTGATCTGAAGTGCTAGGTTTTGGATCGGAAGCATTTTCAGAACATTTTGCCAGTACAGAGACTCTGATGCAATCTTCTCTTGATGCTGATCATCTAGGGTGGCCTTTAACCTTAGTCTCATCTCAAGCTCTTTCCACCTATGCAATGCTCTCTGGTGATTTGCTGCCTTCTCATGGCATGCCAGATTTCTTGCCAGATGTTTCCAGTCCTTTGTTTCTGTAGAACCCAATAGGCTGGAACATTAGACTGGAAGAGTTTGCAACAAAAACAGTATGCAGCATTCTGGGTTTCTGAGTACATAAGCCGTGGCCTCTCCACTTTGTCACCATTGGGGATTTCACACCAGTAATGTGTTGGATGGAAACTTCTATTTTCATTGTCTTTGGGGAACATGAAGTTTCACTTGCTGTGGCCCATGCAGAACAAGGAAGTCCCTCAGGCTACTGCTCAAGTGCGTCCATAATCCTGGATCATCTAGACTTAAGGAACTAAACTCAGCAGCAGCTGCTTCTTGTGCCTCCACCACACTCTTCTCTGATCTACGCTTTTCTTCAGGAATGTGCTTGGTTACATCCATTTGAGATGGGAGATATGGATGCTGCAGTAGCTGCCAGGTCACCTGCACTCTGACTAACTGGAAGATCAGGCATCTCCTCACCACTCACATCATCACTGGGGCCGGAAGGCTCACGGTGAACATTTGTGTCTATGTATCTCAGGAGAGCTCCTTCCTGCTTAGATAGAAAAGCTTCCTTTGCTTTCTTTCTTTTTCTGAATGCTGCCCCGGAGGGTGTTTTCTTCTTTCACTCATGACTGCTGTTCTGTGCCAGCTAGAGTGGCTCTCAACACTCAATGGAAGAGGACAAATAAGCAGGCTGGTAGCAGGGCCTGAGTGAGGGAAGATATCAGCATCTTAAGGGCCTAACTGGCTCCTATTATGTCAGGTGACTGCCTGTTCTCCTCAAGCGGGTTCAGGGAAGCAGCAGGAAACAGGAAGCTCCCTAAGAAGCTGGTGTGAATCAGTCCAGGCTCCTGGGGGTGCTGGAGAGGTACATAAGAGGCGCCGCCTCCTCTCTTTCCCTGCAGCTCCTGCTGCTTTCTGTCATTCCCTCTCACCTTTTCTCCTGCCTCCTGTTACGTCTCTTGTGCCCTCCTTCCTCCAGCACAGCACTCCACCAGCTCTGTGCATCTAGAGCAGGGAGAATACATATGCACCAGCACCAGACACATTTTCTACACTCTGGGTCCTAGTGGTGCCCGCCCACAGTCTGGCACCTGAGGCTGCCACCTCAGTTTGCCTCATGGTAAGGCCAGCCCTGGGAATGAATATCTGTGATTTCAGCTACAGAGTTCTTCCAAACATTTCACAGTGACGGTGCAATGTGGTGTTAAATTTCAAATGACATATTCCACATCACCTTTTAAATAAGTATCACTCACCACACTGGTGAGTATGTCATGCCCGACAAGAGTCGCTGACACAGAGTAACAAACCACTAGTGGGCCTCTGTGTCAAACATGGGTAGGTCTTCAGTGCCGTTAACCCCCCACCCATCCACACACAAACCCACCCACTTTGCAGTGAGGGTGCAGAATAAACGATTCCAGTGCTGATAGGCCTCCAGTGTCTTCCCACAATTCCCCTGGTGCGCCCAGGAGAGTGCGTGGAGTTCTCCCACAATCCCCTGGGAAGGAATTAGAGTGGTTCAGCGTACTGCAGCAGACAGAACCACGGGCTGTGCCTCCAGAAGCCAGAGCAACACAAACGGGAGTGCGCAGCACCAGTGGGGACACAATTTGGGAGGGAGTTGCCATGTGGCTGCTGCCAGCCAGGCTAGGTCAACTTGGGTGCCAGTCACCTGAGCTAGCGCTTTGAAGACATACAAGGGTGAAATACAGCTATAGCCACAGGCTGTGTGTCAGCTGGACACATGATCAATAGCACGTGCCCTTGCCTAGCACCATTTGATCATGCAGACAAAGGTTGTTGTGATGCCTCTTCTCCAGGGCTCTGGTGGGGGTTAGGACTGGCTGAAAAACGAGACTTCCATTGTGTGAGAAACAGAGGCACCAGGCAGAGCAGGGATTCAAACCTGGGCTTCCCACACCCCCAGTGATCGTGCCACACACAGAGCTGTTGGCTAGTCTGGGCTGGGGGGAGGGGGAGAAAAGGGTTCTCACCCCAACGCCAGCCTGGACTTGAAGAACGTTCTTGAGGAAAGTTGTGGAAACGTGCGTGTTTGGCTTAAAACCACGTTTCTGCTTTGCCACACCAGCATTTTCCAATAGAAACACGTTGGCAAAGAATCCCTGACCAGCTCTAGCGGAGATAGGAGTAGGGTGAGCAGGGGGCAGGGAGGCTGCGCGCAGTAGCCTTATCTGCCAACTTCCTGGCTTGTGGGCTTTAAATCTCAGCCCAGGAGAGCCTGTTAGTGCATCTATGGTTGCAGTTGTGCTCCTGCTTTGACCCTGTGGTATTAATGTGTTGACACCTTTCTTCTCCCCCCCCCCCACACTTTGGACAAGATCTCGCTCTGAATATGTCCAGTCCAAACCAAGCCGTCTGCAAGGCTAGTGCATCCAAACCCGGTGAGCCAGGGAGTTTTAACAGGGTCCAGTCAGAGAGCGGCTGCAATGCCTTGAGCTGTGCAAGAGAGAAAACAAGCGTTGCCTAAACAGTTCGGCTGCAACCGTGTGCCTGGAACAGAAGGAGCGTGAGCTGGGGAAATAGGAAGCTTTAGGCTTTGCAGCAGAATCTGCTGGAATGCAACGGTGGCTCTATCACCGGACACGCTGCTCTTCAGAAAGGTGGGGAACTAAAGTCAGTGTAAACTAAGAGCTTGTCTGCACGAGCGGGGGGCAAGGTCTAGGGTGCACTTGTGTGTTGTGCACTAACTGGCCCATAAGGGCCTGCTGGCACGCACGGAGAGTTCCCTAGTGTGCGTCACTGCAGCACGCACAGGCCTGTTAGTGCACAACACACTGGAATGTGTCCCACTCCAGTGCAGACTAATGCACCATGCAGATGAGTTCTGAGCCTTAAGGCTCCTTGTACATCATTAGTCTGACAGTGCAAGCGCTGGAGCTAACGACGGGGGTACGAGGCCCTAAGGCAGTTTGCAGCATCCGGCTTGGAGATTTGTTCCAGAGCCACCCTTGCAAATAGCTGGAGATTTCTGCATGCTCCTCTTCCTACTTCTCAGCCACTAGTCAGGAGAACCACAACTTGCCCTGCTACACTAGTGTTTGTGTCCATTCCGAGATTGCTTCTCCAGGTTGGCACCCTGCAGCCCAGTCCACACTGGGCAGGGCCCTGTAATGCCTGAGGTGTCTAATCATACAGGGGGGAGCTGTGCCTCCCTGCCAGGCCTAAGGACAAGAGCCAATACCTTGTAAATGGAGCCCTTATTTCCACCACTTTCCAGGACATTTCCCAAGCTGGATGTGATTACCGTGCAGAACACACCTACGTCTACTTTGAAATAACCCTGGTTTTGTACCTTCCCCACCCAACTAGGAGGCGGAGGAGTTTGCAAAGAGTGAAAGCTTAATCTACATGGAAACATCGGCAAAATCCAACCACCAAGTGACCGAGGTGCTTATGGCCATAGGTAAGTTCCAAGTGAGAAGCCGCTGGACAGGTAACAGCACTAGAGAGGTCTGTGCCAGCTCTCTGCCTTGTGAGCGATAGCACAGCACCGCTTGTCTGCTCCCAGTTGCTCAGGGGCAATTAGGGTTGAGTCACTTGACCTGAAGAGGTCCAGGAACTGGAAAGTCTTTACTGTGACTGCAGCAGTGCCTTGCCTGTAGGCCTAGACAAGAGGTGACTGGTACACTCTGGCCTGTCAAGCCTCACAGCTGCCAAGAGCGAGCGAGACAGATCCAGAGCAGTGGCTTCCCCATTGCAAACACAGACAGGCTGCCCCCCTGCTGCCCGCCCCCCCCAACTTCTGAGACAAGCAAACTTCTGGAGTGGTTCTGCCTTTGCCGCCGGGGTGAGGGTGGAACCTGCTGAGGGCTGAATGGGGAGGAGGTTCACCCACCCTTTGGAACACCAGCCACTGGCCCTAGCAATGGGGAAGTGGGAATTTCTCCCCACTCCCCAGATTCCTCACTGTCACTCCCAGAGGAGCTCTTCTCTCCGAGACCCATTCCCCTTGGCCCCAGTTAGGATCCCCAGACAAACCAAGCCATGTTTCCTTCATCCCTCAGGCCAGAGATCAGAGGCCTCACCCAGGCTGCAAAACAAGATCCCTGCATCCTTCTTCCTTAGGGGGTAGAATAAAGCCCTCGAACCGGCTAGGACAGTGGCTCTCAACCTTTCCAGATTACTGTCCCCTTTCAGGAGCCTGATTTGTCTTGCGTACCCCAAGTTTCACCTCGCTTAAAAACTACTTGCTTGCAAAATCAAATATACAGCTGTGTCGCAGCACACAACTACTAAAAATTGCTTACTTTCTCTTTTACCATCATTAATTAGAATATAAATATTGTACTTACATTTCAGTGTATAGTGCACAGAGCAGCATAAACAAGTCATTGTCTGTATAAAATTGGAGTTTGTACTGACTTAGCTACTGCTTTTTAATGTGGCCTGTTGGAAACCTAGGCAAATATCTAGATGAGCTGATGTTCCCCCTGGAAGCCCTCTGCATATCGCTGGTTGAGAACCACGGGGCTAGGCAACAGAGCCAGAGGCTCAGCTAGACTGAGTCAGCCTCGCTCCTCTGGACTGGCCCAGAGAGTCTTTGAGGTTTCTTCTTTCTTCAGAGGACAGACACATCCAGCCCCCTCCCAAGAACCAGTTATGCCCAGAGACAATCCCGAGTGGTCAGTCCTCCCTTCACATGAACGCCGACTACTGCCAAGCCCCAACGACGCTGGTTTCATGGGAGGCTAACCAGAACCAGCAGTTTGCAGACACTTCTGGGGAGCCGTTTCTTCCCTGCATGCAGGCCTGGAACCCTGGGGCTCTGTCCCACCCATCCCACTTCGCCTCCTGGGCCTCTGATACGTAGCTTACCCCACAGACGTTAGCCAGCTGACCCTGTATTGCCATATGGGGATTCAAATGTGGGGTATGCCTCCCGCTTGACCCTGCACTAGTGCACAAATGGCAAACCACTGCCATTACCTTGGCAGTCCGTGAGATGGCACTAGAGTCTTCTCATGTTTGTTCCTATTAATGAAACCGCTTGGAGAAAGCTCTAGAATAATAGGACACAACTGCAGCAACAGATTCCACCTACAGCATATCATGAACCAATAATAAGCATTTACTACCCCATAGATATTCTTGGTCCTTAAGAATGCTAGCAGTTTGAGAGTGACAATTCATGAGACACCTAGCACCCATCTTATGCCAGTTTCAAGTTAGGGTCTCCTACTTCTACTTCCTTTTAAAAAGAATTTCACTAAAGCTTATAGAGATGTGATTTGCACATCATCACCACCATTCTATCTGATAATGGGATTTCCTACAGACAACTTGGTGCAATACAACATTTGCTGTCCTGAGATGTTTTTAGGGGGATGTCCATGATGCAGGTGTGGTGGAATCTGTAGATGTTCTAGGGTGGGGAATGAAGAGGTGTATGGGAGAGTCCTGAGGGAGGGACCATTTTCCAGAAAGAACAAAGGTTCATGAGGAAAATTGTGGATGGAAGTTTGTTAAATAGTAAGTGCAGGAGTCCTAGGCCAAGAAACATATGGGTCTCAAGGTAAAAAAATAGGAAGTTAATAAAGTTAAAATGTAAAGTTAACTTAAATCAACATTATAAATAAGAACATACTGGGTCAGACCAAAGGTCCATCTAGTCCAGTATCCAGTCTTCTGACAGTGGCCACTGCCAGGCGTCCCAAAGGGAATGAACAGAACAGGTAATCATCAAGTGATCCATCCCCTGTTGCTCATATTTAGATATTTTAAATCTTAATAAATTTAGAGGGGCAGATCCCCAGGCCTAGCCAAAAAGCTCATGAGGGATGGAGAAAGTGGCTCCTAAGGTTCCTTTTCCTCTCTCTCTTGCTTGTTGTGGGTCAGTCCTTGGCATAAATTGAAAGAGCCCTGGGGCTGCTCTAAGTTTCACCACCAGGAACCATTCTGCTGGTTGGGGATCGGGCCACACCCCAGCCCACTGCTGATGGGAGGGGGACACAGCAGGGGAACCTGTAGCTGCTCCATTAGTGGATGGAAACTTGCCCTAACAAAGTCAGAGCAGGCTCTGAGTATGTAGCACAAAATGGTACAATAGCTCAGCAGAGAAGGATCGAGAATTTCTTATTCTGAGTTTCTTCACAGCTCCCGAGTTATTGAAATAGGAACAACAGAAGGAACCAGCCCCTCAGCCTCAGCCCTGGACGAAGTCACGCGTGGACCTGCGAGAGCCAAGCAATCACACTAATTAGTGTGCATGAACTAAAGGAAATGGCAGACTGACCTAAGGTTACCATCAAGTGTGTTTTTATTGGGAGGGGGGGCAAAGGGGGGAAGGGAGGCTGGCCCTATGTATTGTGTGCAGGCAGCATGGTTCTAGGGGGCAGCTGGTGTGTCAGACCGTGATTATTGCTTTTATTTTTCATTATTGTCAGTGTTCGATTGAAGAACTGTACGGAGGAGATATTGCCCAATGCAAGGAACCTGAAAAGTGCTGCAAGTCTCCTCTCGCTTGTGTTTGCTCAGTGTTATCATTATACAAGAATACAGTGCAAAATAGCTTCACAAATAAAAACAGCAAAAAGGAGGAGTAGTCTCTCTCTCTCCCCCCCGCCCCCCTTCACCTTTGCAAATTCTATAAAACTTTTACAGAGGCTGTTAACATTTAGGTCACCCAATCATTAAATGCAAGACATGGAATAGCCAGAACATGCAGCTCGAATTTAATATTGCCTTAAGAACTCATGATTTTGTCATGAGTCTTGTGATTTTTGGGGCGTTTGCTAAAGCTTCAGCTGCTGGAGTCAAATGATCACTTGGGAATCTTTAAACAAACAACAAATCCAAAACTAACATTTTCTGGCCCTCCTGGTTGTGGAAAAAACTGAGAACATGAAACAAGCACACCCTGAAGGTCCAGAAACCAGATTGTAAATAAGGAGACTCTGAACATTGTTTAAAAGTCTCATGAATTTCTGGGAGCAGATGGGGGCTGATTTCTCATTTGAGTACCTGGGATTGGCAATACTTCAATAGTATAGATTTATAGAAATAAACCAGGGCCTGATTCTCCTCAAACTTACACACTTGCAACACTAAAGCGAACGGCGTTAACTTACATTGGTGTAAATAAGAGAATCAGACCTTCTCACTTAGGCCACGTCCACACTAGAAACTCCAGCTGGCACAGTGGTGCTGCATCTACACAAAAAGGGTTTGCCAGGATGCTACCCAAGCCCAGCAAACTTTTTCTGTTGCAGACTACGCAAAAAAATCAAATTTTGTCTTGCGCTTGTCAGGTAACCAGTTTACTAACATATCTAACCTTGTTAATTTCAGCACACTTAGTTGTGAACTGATCACCGATGCCTCAATGCTAAGGGCATGTCAAGATTCAAAGATCATCTACTTGTGAATTCAGCAAAGAGTCCTGTGGCTCCTTATAGGCTAACAGACGTATTGGAGCATGAGCTCTCGTGGGTGAATACCCACTTTGTCGGATGCATGTGTATTCACCCACAAAGCTCATGCTCCAATACGTCTCTTAGTCTATAAGGTGCCACAGGACTCTTTGCCGTTTTTACAGATCCAGACTAACACGGCTCCCCCTCTGATACTTGGGAATTGTCGCTGTGAAGAGAGGCAGTAGTTTTAGTGTGGCAGTGGAAGGCGGGGTGGGGGTGTATTCTCTTACATCCGAGGAGCACAAAAGAGCTGAAGGGACTTTGCTCAGGTTTACTGAATTTTTTACCTAAGTTCCAGCGGAGACCAAGCATGGAAAGCTTGATCTGAAAAGGCACAGGATCATGAGCTTGTGAAAACGGAGTAACTGAAGCCATTTTACCACCTGAGCTACAGTATTTACACTGCAGCCAACGTTGCAAGATAAAGCCAGGGTGAGATGTACCGTTGATAGGAGCACTGCACATGCAGCGAGAAAACACCCCTGGAAGGGGTCACAGCTGAGGGTCTACAGGGCATTTGCTATAACCAGTGCTCAAGACTCAGTGAATTGGTTCAATGACCCCACATTTGGGAAGTGCAGGGGCTCATTTCACTGCAGCTGTAACAGCCACCAGCCAGTCTCTGCTATTTCAGGAGGGTGAAGTCATCCTCCTGTACACATGTGCTTACAGCACGTCACATGATCTCACCGCTAAACTCCTGCTGTTGCTTATACACATCATCTCACCCGAGACAGACTCAGCCCGGGGGAACCGTTACAGAGTTCCATGGCTGAAGTATGCCACATTGACTCAGCTGGGGCTGAACCTAGCAACTTTGCTTGCACTGTGGTGGGTTCACCGCAATTAGTTACTGACAAATGGCCACACTCCTACACTGAGGTGCAGCATCTTGCAGCTGGTTTTGAGCTTCATTGCTTTGCAAAGGTGTCAATTGTATACGAGCTTCTCCTCTAGACAGACAGTATGGAAAACTTCCCAGCTTCCTTCCTATGTCAGGGTATAGGGAATTCAGAGGCCGTCACTAGCTTCTGTTGAGATACAGCAATGGGGGCCACCTTGCTATTAGCATCAGACATCAACTCAAGTATTACAGACAAATGCACTTAGCACCACATGGAGAAAGAGGAACCTCCCATCACCTGTGTTGAGGCCAGGACAGCTCCTAGCAGTGTGCAGGCTTGGTCCTGGATGGGTCACACAGGCATGTCAGAAGTGGGACCCCAGGCACTGAAGCCTTAGGCCTGGGTCTATAGTTTGTCTATGCACTGATCTGGCTCTGGGAAGTGAATCAGCCCTGCCTCCAGCATAGACCTGTCAGGCACAATCCATCACCCACATCCCAGGCAGCTCAAAACCAAAAGGGAAGGGAGAGGCTTATCTGAAAGGGTCTTCAGGAGACAGGCCACCTCCAGCAGGAGCAGATCACTGGCTGGGCTCTGGGTCACACAGAGAATCCAGGGGTTTGTCTAAGAGGCTTTCCTCTTAGGAACTCCTAGGCTGCTGCCTCTTCCTGCTTAAATACCTGCCCTGCTAAGCCCAGCTGGAAGCTGGCTGCCTCTAATTGGCAGGCTGAGCGGGGCCTCTGGGGCCTGGCTCCCTTTGCAGAACATTAACCCTTTTCCTCTCTGATTGAGCGTGGGACACATTCACCCCAGCGCTGACACACTCCAGAAGCCTTCTCAGCCCCTGGGCTGTCGTTCCATTTGCTTCCTGCCCAGCAGCCTCACTGTGTGCAAGGCTTGTGTCACTTTTGGAGGTGGAGAATTTCCCCCACCCGCTTCAGTGGAGTGACTCCTGAGTTACCCTGGGGGGAGAAAGGAGAATCCGGCCCCTAATTATGTAGTAGTTGCTGCTTTCCCCAGCAGCGGCTGTTCATGCTGCAGGAGCTCAGGGCTGGGCTTTCTCCCTGGGCTTCTGTTTCCCCGCAGGCTGCACGGTGGGGCTCTCCATGGTCATTAGAAGCAGAGGCCAGTGGGCAGCTCTCAGCACCCAAGTTGCTCCCCCAGAGGACAGAGCAGCCTCCTGCCTCCTTCTGTGCTGCCTGCCCAGCAGCCCCCTTCCTCGCCCGCTCCAGCCCTCTCTGCCCCGGAGCCGCCTGAGAGCGCAGCCAGGGGAAGCGCCGGCTGGGGGGGCAGCTCGTGTTCCTTCCCGCCCGGGGAACGTTCTGTGCCTGCTGAGAGCCCCTTCCCCCACTCGCCAGGGGTCCCGCACGCTGTCTCCTGCCACAGCCCCGCAAGCCAGGCTCTGCAAAGGGGCTGCCTGCCGCCCAAGCTGGTGCCTGCTGCCGCGGGAGCCGCCACTTCAGGGCTGGGTAACAGGCTGCCACTACCCCCCCGCCCGCAGTAACCAGGCTGTTAGTGTCCGGTCACTACGTCTGACCGAACACGCCAGGTTCCCTTTTCAACTGGATTTTCCGGTCAGAAACCGCACACCTGGCAACCCTCATTTCTGATTCTGTGCTAGCGGCTGCGTATTGCTCCCACTGCCAAACGTGGTGCGCGACTCGTATCCCCCTTTTCCAGAGGCGCTTGTAGCCCCACTGAAGCCAATGGCGCTAGGCCGAGTTTCACCCGCAGCGGATCTGGCCTACTCCGCAGTGTTTCTCAAGTACCGTAGCGCAGCCTGGCACTCCGGGCTGGCTGCCGGTGGGCCGCAGACGGCAGGATAGCAGCGGGGAGCTCAGCCCAGCCAGCTCAGTGCGGGGCAGCAGGCATGCAGTGTTTAAAAGGAGAGCAGGGACATTGGACATGGCAGTTTGGTGGAAGGGGGAAGTCAGGCCTACGTGGATTCAGCAGAGGGTGACCAGATGTCCCGATTTGATAGGGACAGTCCCGATATTTGGGGCTTTTTCTTATATAGGCTCCTATTACCCCCCATCCCGATTGTTCACACTTGCTGTCTGGTCACCCTAAGTCAGCATCTTCTAGACTTTTAAGCCAGAAGGGACCATTAGATCATCTGGTCTGACCTGACTAATAGGCAAATCTCATGCAGAGCGGCAGGGGTGGCCCGCAGTGAGTGACTAACAGAGCTGGGAATTAGAGACGCCAGCTCAGGCCTCAGCAGAGCAATAAGTGTTTGTTGTCCTAGGAGGTGGGTGGAACTGCACAGATGCACAATGGCAAGATGGCTGCCATCTGGACTGTGCAGAGCCAGCTGTGTGGGGCCTGCTGAAATGGTCATCTTGATTCGCCAGCGTATTACTCCTGCTGGCATGACACATTGGTCAGGGGAGTAGGGCCAGTTATATTCCACCTGCTTTCAGATGGATTCAGAATCCAGACTAAAACGCTGGCTCCTCTGCCCGGTGATCACGTCAAAAGACTTTATTGTGTGGAAGAGAAATTGTTCAGGAAAAGAGACACAATCTCAGGGGAAAGTGACGCCACTCGGTTCTAAAGATCCTAGTGCCCAGGAGAGTTGAGACAAGTCTGATACGTTTCAAGTCACAGCAGACACGTGCCGGGCTCGGTTTCTCAATTTTTTTTATTATTTTTTTGGTTTGTATAAAAGAGCCCATGTTCTAGGAAGATAATTAACATGGGAATTTGTATTTCTTTCCCCCAGCAATTTTCTGGCACAAATCACGTTAGATTTAAGAGCAAAAGCCAGAGATGGGGACAAATGGGGAACAGGGGAGAGAAAAAGAAAAAACAGACAAGAGGGAAATTGTCTGCAAAAATAGTGGAGTTATCAACTGCTCTTTGGTTTCTATCATTTATAGCCACAAAGATACTGTACATTGAAATGAGACCAAACATTTTCATGTGCCTAGAAGAGAGGCTGGGATGTGGAAGGGAGAGAGGAGAAGGGTCTTTTCTTATCATCATTCAAATTCATTCTTTGTCTTGGCCATTTCATTCATCTTGAAGGGATTCACTGCTTTCTTCTAGAGGGAAGCAAGCTTGCCTGTGTCCATAGCCCGACTTCCGGGAGCTCTCCACGACAGCTCTCCTCCGGCCAAACCGTCCCACGGGTCTGATCCCACGCCCCGTGTACCAGGAAGGGTCGATATCAGGGTCTAGAAGGCAAAGGCCAGGAAGTCTTTAGAACGTGAGGCTGAGGACTAATTCTCCTGAGCATGTGTCACAGCCACCTGCTTGGGATGGAGAAGGAGGGACTTCCCGAGCTAAAACCATGGACTGGTCCAGCTGGAGTTAAAGCTCCCAAGCTCTAGGCTGTGATCGCTCATATCCTCTGTGGCTCAGGCCCCGACCTGTAACATACACTTGCCAGTGGTTGCACCTGCCTTGTCATTGCCGGTGGTGAGCAGGTGGCGTGGCCTTCGCTTATTTTAAAATGACAATGTCTTTTGCATAGTAATGAAGGAGGGAAGCGGGTAGCCATACACAGGAGGGACTGGGTGACTCAGGGCACTGGGAATGGGGTGCAACCCTCTTCCCCTGTCTGGTTCCCGTTGTGCCAGGCCTATGGAGAACCACAGGACTCGATTCTCCAGGGACTGCCGTCCAGCCCCTTTCACAACCACCGCTGAAAACCAACAGCAGGCACCCTGAGCCACGCAGCGCAAACAGGGCCCTGCTGGGGTGACGGGAAGCAAGGGCCACATTCTCGGCTTGGAGCAGATCCGTTGAAATCAGTGGGGCTCCGCTGATTCACAGCCGCTGAGGATCTGGCCCATGTGCTTAGTTCTCTGGCTCTGCAGTGACTCACTTGCTCACATGCGACCTGTGCGTCCTCGCGGCAGTTAGAACATGGGCTTTGTGCTATGAGCACGTGGGGCCCTGTCATCCTGAGACTGCCGACAGCCCGGTGTGTGTATAGGCTGCCCCACCACCAGAGCACCAGGCAACTCCATTGCCCAAGCTAATTCAGGTGGGCTGGGGAGTCAGGAGAGCTGGGTTCTAACCCTGCCTGTGACCTCGAGAAAGTCACCGCCCCAGTGTCTGGTGTGTTTATATTGCAAACTCATTCAGGAAGGGCTGTTACTGCCAGGGGTGTGCCTGGCGCTTAGCACAGAGCGGCCTGATCGCGTCGGGTGCCACCGGGTGCTGCCGTGACACACGTTGTAGGAAGAGATTTGCTGGACAGGCTGATTAAAAACTGCAAGTTTTTGAGTTCTGCTGTCTGGAAAGTTCCTCTAGACTTTTCCTGGCTCATGGAATCTGCAACGCGGCTGGGCCAGGAAACTCCGTCTGTCGGCCCTTTGTAGGCCTTGCTGGGGAGAACGGCCTTCGGGGTGGGCGGGAGGAAGGGGGTTAAGAGAAGTAAGGAATTGTTTTAGAGTGTCTGAAGTCCCTCGAAAGGACCGTTTTGAAGTCCAGCTCCTGGACTGAGCCAGAGCGGAGTGGCTGGGTGAGGGGGAGGATGGATTGGGTTGCAGAAGATGAGAGGGAAAATGCAGAGGCAGGTGGGGGAAGCTATGCGGAGCAAGAGGGGGATTCTGGAGGGACAAGAACAAAGCCTAGATAATGAAAGGACAGAAAGCTCAGCCATCTCACGCTGCAGCAGACTAGCCTTGCAGTGACCCGCAATGTTGCACGTTCACCGGCAGAGGGCGCTGCTACACAGGCCCGAGCACACTGTGGCTAGCAATGACAGCCTTAACCCAGAGGCCTTTTCAAAAACTTTTGCTGAATTTGAACAACCCCACGTGTTTGGGGTCAGGTTGGGACAAGTCCTTACATAGGCGTGTGCGTGTGTGCAAGGAGACCCTGCTCCTGCCATGCCAGGCCCACGCCCGGCTGCGGTCAGTGTGCACGGGGAGGTACAGGGAGGAAGCAGAGTGGCTTGAGGTGCTCTGAGTGCGGGCAGGCTTCATACGCGCACAGCGCTGCTCCTGCACCTCTGCACTACACCCTGTTCAACGCCTGGGCGCTCTGGAGACTCTCCACCCTGTGACTAAACCAGGCTCTGAACATAGGCTACCATGGGAGAGAGACAGGAGAAGCCTCTCTATTAAACACTGACCCTGCCATGCCACCCACTGATACCGTCACCGACCTCCTAGGCTCTTCTGTGCTGGGTCCAACTATCTGGGGGAGGGCAGAGATAACGGGGGTGGGGGGGCAGCACAGCCATTTGGGGTGGCTCTGTGCCAGTCTGCACCAGCTGAGGAGCTGGCCTGGCTGCTGCAGTTACAGGGACTTACTCCTGATTTCCATGGATCGCTCGTGGAGTCGGCATTCGGCTTTGGGCAGGGCCAGACAGATGAGCAGCAGGTACATGAAGCAGGCAGCCAGCAGTTTCATTCCCTTCAGCTCCCCCAAGGCTTGTGGCTGGTGCCGGAATTTAGCAAGGTGTGAGTCCAGCCTGCAGAAACAGAGACCAGGAGAGTTAATGAGACGTCATCTTGGGTGGGGGTGGGGTGAGCAAATCAATCCTCTCTCCGGAGAGACACTCACTGAATAACAGGAATTACAGCTGTTCCCGGGAAACTGGAGCAAACATGGAAGTGCCAACGTTCTGAAATGGGTTTTTGTTCCAAATTGGACTGAAAAGCTGAAATTTCTCACAAAATAAAAAATGCCAAAAATTTAAATTTGGAACCATTAAAATGTTTTGTTTAGTTAATGTCAAAACAATACACACTATTAAACTATCAATCTTAATTACATTAAAATTAATGGTTTAATATAAAAGTCAAAACGAAACGAATCAAAATGAGGAGATTCAAAACGCTGTGTTTTGACTCTATCAAAATGAACCACTTCAACATTATCGAAACGAAACCAGAAAGTCAAAACGGTTCATTTTGGTTCTTTATGTATCCAAAATGTTGTCAGAATTGACACATTCCCGCAAAACAGCTAGACTTTGACAAAACTGCATTTTCCAATGGAAAAAAGGTTCCCCTGAAAGTGTTTTGCCCAGCACCAGTGGGAACGGATGCATGATCAGCATTGTCAACCACACCTTAGCCATTCTAAAGTCATGAGTCAGGTCCCCCCAATCATGAGATGATGATATATATATATATATATATATATACACGTTTCTTTTTATTTGCCAGTCTGGTTTCTGAGCTGCTACAGTGCACGTGGGTTATATTTTCAAGCTTTTCTCCTCAGCCAGTAGAGCGAAAAACCATTTTTGATGAAAGCCAAGACTCTCGTGCAATCTCTGGATTCTGAAAACTGGATAAAACATCTCGAGAGTTGGCATCACTCTCAGCAGTGAGTGAGTAGCTGCCTTTTTGGAGCTGCAACTAAACCTGAGACCTAAACTTACCTGTGAAATCACACACAGGTGCACACCTGAGCGTCTCCTCTGTGGGCATGTAACAGGGCGGCTTGCCTGGGTTCTGGAGTCTGGGCTAAGCCAGGCCGGAGTACAAGAGGAGCCTCACCTGAGTGGATGCAGGTGATTTAACATAAGAGGCAGGTGTGTGGCTGGCTGAGAGGGAGGAAGGAGCAGGAGGGCAAGCAAAGGAGCCACAGGGCTGAGACCCGGCGGCTTTGGGTACAAGACTCTCTGGGGTGCTTAAGGGGCCCATAAGGGGCTGCTAGAGGCAAGACACTGCAGAGGCATCCCTGGCCACAAGGGGGCGCTTCGGCAGCAACACTCTAGGGCAGCAAAGGGCAGTGAAAGGGCTGCAAGCCGTACCACCAGAGTGACACGGGCACCGATGCCTTGAGCTGGTAACTGCATCTGTGACATGGGTCCAAGGAGCTGGCTGGGGTAGAGGCAGGCAGTGGGGGGGGGGCAAAGGGGGCAGTGGGCAGGCCAGCATTGTCCCACCCATTTGCATTGCTCATGGCAGAGATGTAACACAGCCAGGGCTAATACGTTTCTGCTGCCCATCCATCCGTAAAGCCGCGGTGTAGCTGCTCCCTTTGGAAGTCCTGGCAGTGCAGCCACTGGGGAGATCCGTGACCTTTGCTCCCTCCATCAGGGGTGTTGGTGCGAGTGAATGCCCTGGGCCCAGAGTTTTGAGAGTACTCTGCCCTGGAGATGATTGAGCCCTGCACCAAAAGCTACATATTTTGAAGGCACCAAGGACCATAAAAACTCTCTGAGCCCTCGTCATCTCTGGCCTCGATCCTGCAACCTCCTTTCCAGGCCTCCCCGACAGCCAGGTCAAGCCCCTCCCTCCTGTCTGACGGCTGGGATTGTCTTCTGACCTTGTAGCTATGACCACGTCACCCTGCTTCCCTGCAGTCGATTAAACATCTTGTTCTCACTGTTAATATCTTTCATGGCTCGGCTCCTTACCTGCGCTTCGTTTTGTCTGAGCCTACTGCCTCCACTCTGTCAACGATGCCGACCTTGTCGGCCTGTCTGTCCACTTCTCCCATGCTTCCCCGGTGCAGAGAGTTCCTGTCCCAACTAGCCCTCAGAACTGCCACCCCAGGCCTCCTTCTCCTCAAGGCCTACTTGTGTGTCACGAAGCCACTGGTGGTGACAACTGCTAATGGCTCATTAATGGACTGTGGGGATCGCACAGAGTATTTTGTGCATTTGTTTGCATCTCAAAATTTATTTGATCTTGTAAGACTCAGACCGATCTACAGTGCACATTCATCGGCTATGCATCCTTCAGTCACCTTATCTGTTGTTCCATCACCTCATTCCCTCACATTGTTTACTACGCCTGCTCGATTGCTTTTGACTTTCTCTGGTGTGTCTTGTCGTAAGTTGGGCCCTTACCCTGCAAGCGGCTGTGTGTGACCAGAACCCTGCATTGCGTGGCCAGGGTCAGGACCTCAGACCGAGTTCATCGGGGCCTGGTCTGTCTTTTACCGTGTGTTTGCCATAAGACATTGTAAGAAAGGAATTGCTTTGAAAAGCTTCTTGGTCTATTACTTCTGTTCATTGTTATTTTCTATCCAAGTTACTGACCTGCTTAAAACACTGAAGTGGTTCAGAAATAGACAGAGGTCTTCAGCCTAGGAAATAAATGACCAAGTCATCTGGCTGCGTGAGGCGTCAACACAAGTGTAAGTGTTCATTGTAACCTCCAGTCTCAGTGGCAAGTCCTACTACCTTGTTAATTCTTTCCCTAGCACATCAGAGAGGGCGTTTTGGAAGCCATTTCTTATTGATGTGAATAAAAAGGAAACTTGTGCTGGGGAGTGGGGGGGGGGAACGGAAGGCCGACTGTCATTTAATGAAGCAATGGTTAGAAAAATATAGGGGAAGCTGTAGGGGATCCAAGCTCTGGCCCAATGAGCCCACGTGCATGACTAAGGCCAGCAGAACCTCAAGCTGGATGGGCTAGTGGTGAGACCATTGGGCTGGGGCCCAGAACTGGTAGATTTCTGGTTCTGGTTCTATCGCTGACCCTTGCCAGGCCCTTACTCTCTTTAGTCCTCACTTTCCTGTCTGTCAAACAGGCATCACAATACTTCCCGACAGCAGGTTCTGAGGCCTAATGAACGTTTGTTAAGCAGGCTGAGATCCTTGGGGGGTGGGCGGGGCTGTACACCCGCAAACTATTGGTCTGAATCATGCTAGGAAATCCATGTAATTGGATGATGCCATGAAGGTGTTCGGTGGGGACGGCTACCTACTGAAAGCTGTGCCTGGGGAAGGAGCCACGCAGTTCCCAGTGACACTGAAGACAACTGTCAGACTGACTCCTCCTGCACCCCTACGTCTGACACTGCAGACACTGGAGCTCTCGGGCCCAGCCCAAAGCCCACTGGGAGTCTTTCCATGGATGGCAGCAGGCCCTTAGCGGGCATCCTAAGAAGGGTTTCAGGTGTCTTAGTGAAGGGCTGGAAGTCAGGTGCTTTAGGACTTGTCTGCACTTGAAATGCTACAGCAGCAGAGTTGTTGCACCGCTGTAGCGCTTTGGTGTAGACGCTCCCGATGCTGACAGGAGAGATTCTCCCATCGGTGTAGTTAATCCACCTCCCTGAGAGGTGGTAGCTAGGTTGATGGTTCCAGCAACCTAGCACTGGCTACATGGGAACTTAGGTCAGCTTAACTACCCACGGAAGGGTGTGCATTTTTCATACCCTTGAGCAACGTAAATTTTCTAGTTTAGACTAGCCCTTAGTTGCCACCTCCTTATTTCTCTGAATCGCAAACCATTAATTCCTATGAGCTGCAGGAGCACCCCTTTGGGAGAGCAGGAGGAGTCCCGTGACAGAGCCGCACAAGCCCTGACTCTCACACCTGTAACTGGCCGAGCCATCAGTGGATGGCGGCCCTAGGCTGGATTTGCGTTTACTCCGATGCCTCCCACCACCGAGCTGGTGTGTGGCTTCAATTTGTCAGCGTGATTTACTCTGACAAAGTCACATAGCCCTTCCCCGTGCCAGGAATCACCCTGGGACTCCAGGTAGAAATGAAGTGACTCTGTTTGGCAATCTCTTACCAGAAAGGCCAGCTGATTGCAGTTATAGCGCTGCCTGCAGGCTGCTGAGTTTGAACCTTATAGCAGCAAATATCCAATGGAAGGAAATGTGCTAATCGTTATAGAACCTTCTGTCCATCCACACCTGTTCTTTTCCCCTGGGCTATATCACCATTGATCGCCTCCTTTTTAGCACTCACGGTTTCTCTCCTGCATGCGGCGATAACTGTACATGAAGTTATGCACCCGCCGCTGTGTGCACTCCATTTTAAAATGTGAAATTCTGTGCTACAGATAACAGATGCATTCTGGCACCTTGGGAGAGACGGACTCTGAGCACTGAGGCTTCTTCACACCCCTTATGGCACAATTTACACTGTGCTTCTTACATTTTCATTTAAAGTGATGGCAACCATGCAACCAAACATACCGGGCATGGGAGTCAAAACTCCTCACCAGTGCTTCCCCGTGCAACTGGCACGCTCTCACTGCATTGCCCTCACCATTCAAATGGAGTATGGACATTTAAAAGACGGCCACTGGAGCCGATGCACTAGGAATGAGAGTGGGATCTGGCTGCATGTTCTGCTGCATTTGTCCATTGCCCCATTTGGACAAAGACAGACTTTTGGGCAGTCCACACCCCACTGCTGCAGGACATGGCCCGGGGACACCAGTTAATGTGCAGATGTTTAGGTGGTAACTCTGAGTATCAGTGGAAGAACAGCATTCCCACCCAGCCCATTTCTAGTTCCTACGGCTCCTGGGAGGCTCAAGTGTCATATAGTTGACCTCCCACTGACAGTGATGCCACCTGTGGCTGTTCTAGCTTGAGCAGAGTGCTCAGTTCAATCAAAAGGCCGTTTCCCCCTGCAAAGTGAGAGACCTGAACGTCCAAGCCAGGCTCTGAAAATCAAAGGGCTTTTTACATGAGCAATAAAGATTCTGCCATCAGGACGTCCAGAATTTGGCAATTCTGCCGCTGATGCAACAGACAGAAGAGACTCCACCTTGCTTTTCCAGAGCTGGCTCAATCTGCAGTGGGAACTTCATGCAAAAACTGGGTCAGCGAAGGAAGCAGGTGTGACCTAAGACAGTTTTTAAAACCGAGTGCACCCAGCTGCGGGTGCATAACTTCATGCACAATCAACACCCTTGCGGGTGATAATATGATCCAAACTGAACACATCATTTTAATCTTTTCTGGCTTCCCCACTTTTTTTTCCAGTTGGGTTTTACTAGAGGTTTCATGGGTCTTAAACAATGAGGTTAATATCTGAGTATAAATGCACAGGCTAGATGCCTAACATGTCCAGTGTTGTTTTCTTCCACCACCTGGAATTCAGGAGCTAACCGAGCATGTAAAACCTACAAGGGATGAGAGGTATTGTTTCAGAAGTTCTTAGCATCGGCTGCAGACTCAGACAAAGTCAGTTTTCCTTTGCAGGCCTTTTGAAAATTCTAAGGCTCTGAACTGAATCGACAGAAAATACCTGTTTTGCCATGCAAACAACATTGTAGTAGTGGTTATAGTTCAGTCATGGGAAAACAGAATTAGAAGCCATTTGGATATAAGCTCAAAGGCTCGCACTGTGTATGGACACTTGCCTTTCGTTGCAGGCTTCATGTACTTTCAGCAAAGAGCACTTTATGGGAAATACTGTTTGCTGAACGTGTAACACTGCTCACATGGATGGATAGGACACAGACATTCATGTGCAGAAAAACTCACACCAAAAACTTCAAACATGCGAACAAGCACATTGCCACAGCACACAAGGGTCACTGCATGAAAACACCTAGCTGCGTCCCCAAGATAACGCATCACACAAGCAAACAAAGAGTGGAGGGAAAAACCAGTGGATTCAAATAAGGTGCAGTTCCAACCCCTTCCAGTTTACCTCTGGCTGTGAGAGTGTGGCTGGCACACAGACATGCTAAAGTACTTACTGTGTGTCAAGTAGGAGTTCTGGAGTGTGATGCTGCTTCCTTCCTCCGATGATTGGACTCTGTGAGCCAAAGAGCCCCTGTTTGCCTGTTTTATGCCTTGCCTTAGTGCTGATGTCACAGACAAAGCCAGCCCTGGACAAAGCCAGGGCATTTTCACGTCAGCTCCCCTCCCCATAACCCATTATGTTAATTTGTATCAAATCAAGAAAGGGATTTTCATGACTCATGAGGGCGCCTATTTTATCTTGGGATTCTAATATTTTCTTCATTTGGACAAATCAGATAGCTTGGAAATATGCTAATCTTTCCCCCACGTGGGCCATTATTTCCCACGTAAGGAGCTGGACCTCATCAGGGAGTGTATGTTGTGCAGACGCATTCCAGAAGGCGCGCACTGGTACGTATCTGCATGTGGTTGCTGAATTAAGCTAAGGTGGTGTAAATCCCACTTGGTGCTTCTATGTTAGGAGTTTGTATCAGTGTCAATTTCTTTACTGCCGACAAGCCTGTACAGTTCCTCCATCCCAAACCTAGGCCCAGGCCCGTCCACTCCATTGGGGGTCAGCCCAGCTCCCTGAGGGGCTCTCAAAGTGTCCAGTTCAGGTACTGACCAGCCCCAAATTTTGTCACCTCCTACCCATCTGGAGCTCCTCAGTCTGGGGCACGGTCGCTGGCTTAGCAGACTTCCCTCTGTCTCTGTGTCCAGTTCAGTCAGTCCATCTCTCTCAGGCTTTCATCTCCCAAAGGGGTGGGGGTGGGGAGGAATCCACGTCCCTGCTACTGGAGAAACCCTCACAAAGCTGTTGCCGCTCCTGGCAAAGCTCTGAGCACCAGCCTTGTAGCCTGGTGCCACATGCAGCTCATTCCCCCTTCCCCTCGGCTACCGGTGTCCTTTTAAATTCTTCCTCCGCTGGGAGCAGGCCCTGCTCCTGTGGAGGGGCAGGGCACCCCTAGTCTAATACTGGATCAGTGAGGGGCCCGTACACCCCATCACCGTGAACAGCGTATCCCCCCTTCCTCCTCCGCAAATCAGCCTGGGCTGACAAAAGCCAAGAGAGTAACATGCCGTAAGAACAGCTGGTCCAGGGGAGGAAGCTCATTCAGCCCTGAGACAGAGCCTGCTGGGACTTTTAAGAATCTGTTCTGATAGCATTGAACAGCTTAATCTTTAGCAGAATGCTGCGTGTCTAAGGAATGGCAGAGTAGTGATGCTTAGTGCTACAGAGTAACCACCTTTGTGAGGCCAATAAAAGATAAAGTAGCTACAAAGCTGGAAGCAACTGATTTGAACTAACCCCAAACCTGGGAGGGGAGTTAACATGGAAATAGGGTGACCAGATGTCCTGATATTATAGGGACAGTCCCGATATTTGGGGCTTTGTCTTATATAGGCACCTATTACCCCTTACCCCCGTCCCAATTTTTCACACTTGCTGTCAGGTCACCCTACCTGGTAATGAGAAATGTCTAAGAAAAGCTTAACAAAAAGGGATCAATACGTTTGCGAAACCAACGGAAGCTGAAGCTGCATTGTCCGGCACTGGAGGCAAGTGTGATGAAATCACTGCGTGTTTTGCCGTTATCAGGATCTGTTAGACCTATTGGCTGAGTAAGTGAATGTCTCTATCCAACAAGTGGAAAACATGCTGGAGAAGGAGGCCTGTTCGTGTATGTAGCGGCGGGACAAAATGACATAGCTGGGATATTGACCGCCTTTGGAAATCTGTCTTCAGCAAGAGAGACAATGAGAAGATGTTTGGGCAATTAATAAGAAATGGCGACATGTTAGAAACATAAACAGCAGGTCCTACTTAGCATCAAAGTGGGTCCAAATAGTTAAAATTGCTCCTGCCAGCGAGGCCAGTCCTGCCGTCTGCAATAATGATTTTTCTGTTTGGTTTGCTGATTTTTTTGTGTGTGCGCAAAACTGCCAGTGAAGCAAAAAGTCAGTTATTTGCCCAATACTAAGTGCAACTAAATAGGCTCCAGTGGTGAGAGTATCAATTTCCAAGGAGCAATTCCTTTCCTTTCATAACAACCATGGCTATTCTGGTCCGGTAACAGTCAGTATGGACGTGACTGACATCCATGCCTAAGAGCTATTAAAGTTGCTGGGCATCTGGATCCTGAATCCCCACTGCAGCTTGAGATCCCTTCTGCTCTTGCCGCCTGCCCCAGAGCATTTCCCCTCACAGCACCATTTGGCTTTCACTCTTCAGTTGAGTTTCCCGCCACTTTCTCCAGGCTTCTGCCCTTACACTGGTTTTACTTTATTTTTTCTCTTTTATTCTTTCATTTCTTTCCCCCGGTTTGGGTAAACCTACCCTGTACTTGACCCTCCACACCCTCTAACCGCTTCCCACTAGAGCCTCCCTTCTCTCATGACTTGTAGGTCACACTCTGCAGTTTCTGGGTCTCCCTCTCCCAGGCTCCCTGCTCCTGGGGAGCCTCCAGCTTCTCCCCCAAACCCCAACTCCTAATTCATTCTGTGTCCCTGCCACCCCCACATCTGCCTGTCCCCAGCCCGGCTGTCAATTCTCCTCCTCAACCCTCCCATCACTTCTGCCCCAGCCCCTCCCTCAGTTCTGCCCCTGCAGCCCCACGTCTGCCCTCAGGGCCCCTCTGCTCCTGTTGTGGGGGGGAGGGGGCTGCAAGGTGGAAGTTTTGCCTAGGGCGCAAAATATCCTTGCACCGGCCCTGCTGCTTGGGCTGCTCCATCCTCAGCGGCAGAGACACAGCAATGAAGGGGCCAGAAGCTTTTGGTGAGGAGGGATCAGAAGAGGCAGGTACCAGCTTTAAACCCCAGAGGGAAGCTCCCTCCCCTAATGCAGCCTCAACGCCCAGGCCAGGAAACAGAGCCTTATTGGTACTGTTTGAAGACAGGATACTGGACTATGTGGACCTTTGATCTGACCACTCGGGCCATTCTGATGTTCTTATAACTAACCGAGCTGTATCTGCCCCCCACTGTAACCAGGGGCGGCTCTAGAAAGTAGGCTGCCCCAAGCAGCGCAGAGCGCTGCGCCGCCCTTCCCCGGTCCCGCGGCGGGTCCCCTCTTCCCGCGGCTCCGGTTGAGCTCCTGCCGGCATGCCTGCAGCAGGTCCACCGGAGCCCGGGACCAGCGGACCTTCCACAGTCATGCCTGCGGGAGCTCAACCGGAGCCGCGGGAAGACGGGACCCGCCTGCGGCCAGGTCCGCCGTTCGGGCTCCGGTGGACCTGCCGCAGGCATGCCGGCGGGAGCTCAACCGGAGCCAAATGCCGCCCCCCCGGGAAACGGCCGCCCCAAGCGCCTGCTTGGCACGCTGGGGTCTAGAGCCGCCCCTGACTGTAATCCACTACACCCCAGTCCCCTCCTAGAGCTGGGATCGAACCCAGGACTCCTGGCAGGGTCTCTCCCGACAGAGTTAGTAATAAAGGAAGAATATACAGTCACATTTTAACCAGTGTCCCTACAGTGATTTTCAGACCACATTAGTATTAGAGCTCAGTGGGTCTAATATCGATTTAATTTTCTTTCTTTTATAAAGGAATTAGATACAGGGCTCCTGCCAGCTCATTGCTAACTTCCCTGCCAAAACACTGGAGTTTTCAGGTGCGCAAGTAGCCCCTGGAATCATGGTTAAATTACCCTCCCCCCCCACCATTTGAAATGGGGCTCCTGTGTGCACAGTCCCCTACCGTGCTCCCCCAGAAGAGCTGCATTAACAGGCAACTCTGCAATTGACCCCCAGGCCTCTCTAGTTCCTTGGCCACATGTATCCTGTCCCTATTCTGGCGGCTAATCCGGAAAAAGAGCTCGCCCCTGCTCCCACCTGAGGGACGTGTTGGGTTGAGATCACCTGATCCAAGCAGGCAGTAGGGACAGAATCTGAGACTTGAAGCTCCTAGAGTGACCTCTTACCTTTATAGACCTGCCCTTCAGCCATCCCCAGCTATTTTCAAGTGTAACGTGATCGTAACAAGACCCATTTGAAACCCTTCACCACACAAGACAAAGCCTGTAGGATTCCTCATTAACTATTTATTTCTCCTCCCCTGGCTCCCTACAGCCACTAGCCACCTTCAAGCTTTCCCTCTTCTCTCCCAGGCTCTGCTCACTTGATTGCAGCAGCTCAGCGGATGGTCCAGCTTTGCTCTTTCACTTCCATTCTTCACTTCTTTGGGTGGCTGCATTTGCAACCGAGCAGCCTGATGGAAATCCCTGAGTCCTCTGTCTCGGCAGGCAGGCCAAGCAGCCAAGGGAGGTTAGCCTGAACTGTCAGGAGTGGAGGCTTGGCCCATAGGGTAGGGTTACCATATTGGAACTGTCAAAAAAGAGGACACTCCATGGGTGGGGGAGGGGTTTAAATGCTCCAGACAGACGCCTCGCAGGTAGGGTTGGGGGCGTGTAAGAGTCCGGTGTGGGGGCTCGGCCCTCTCGGGTGTGGCCGGGAGCCAGGCCGCGTCACTACACGGCCTAAATCAGCAGTTCAGTCTCCGAAGGTCCAAGGGCTCAGACCCTCAGGCAGGGCTGAGCAGAAATAAACAGTCAACGAAGCCCAAGCCCTCAGTCAGGGCGGGGCAGCAAACAGCAGTTCTAGGCTCAGACCCTCAGGCAGGGGCTGAGCACCCAGAGTCAGTAAAGCCCTAGCCCCAGTCAGGGCGGGGCAATAAGCAGTAGTTCAAGGGGCTCAGATCTTTAAGCAGGAGCTGAGCAAACAACAATAGTTCAGGGCTCAGGTCCTCGAAGCAGGAGCTGAGCAGCAACAATAGGTGAGTCCAGACTTCTGGGTCTGAGCTCCAATGTGAGGGGGAGACTGCCACCCGTGAGGCGGTGGCATGGGGGGGACACAGGCCCACCCACTCCACTGTGTCCCAGACCCAGTTAGTCTGCTGCTGTGTCGGTGGGGTCCTGACCGCAACACACCGACATCGGCTCGAAATCTGCAGTAGCCAGACTGGGGTCGGCTACCCCCGGGCTACATCCCATCTCCCCCTCCATGGGTACCTGCTCATCGCGGGTGTCCGCAGCGGGGTCCCATACCATGGGCTCCTCGTCGTGCTGAGGGCTGGCTAGGTCGGGCTGCTCCTCAGGACACGGGTCGGGGGGACGCTCGGGCAGCTCCTTGGGGTAACGGGCTCGGGGCAGACTCGGCCAGTTCTCCTCGGGGTACCGGGCTCGGGGCAGGCTCGGCCAGTTCTCCTCAGGGTACCGGGCTCGGGGAAGGCTCGGCCAGTTCTCCTCTCGATACCGGGCTCGGGGAAGGCTCGGCCAGTTCTCCTCTCGATACCGGGCTCGGGGAAGGCTCGGCCAGTTCTCCTCTGGATACCGGGCTCGGGGCAGGCTCGGCCAGTTCTCCTCTGGATACCGGGCTCGGGGCAGGCTCGGCCAGTTCTCCTCAGGGTACCGGGCTCGGGGCAGGCTCGGCCAGTTCTCCTCAGGGTACCGGGCTCGGGGCAGGCTCGGCCAGTTCTCCTCAGGGTACTGGGCTCGGGGCAGGCTCGGCCAGTCCTCCTCAGGGTACCGGGCTCGGGGAAGGCTCGGCCAGTCTTCTTCAGGGTACCGGGCTTGGGGCAGGCTCGGTCCAGCAGGAGCTCGGTCAGGAGCGTCTGTCCTCTCCGGCTGCCGGGCTGCAACTGAGCGCTGGGCCGGGGCTTTTATACTTCCTGTCCCGCCCCTTGACTTCCGGGGGGCGGGGACAGGTGGCAGTGGCTCCGCCCACTGTGGCAGCTGTTCTGGCTCCTCCCTCTCGGGTGCGGCCGGGAGCCAGGCCGCCTTACTACACGGCCCCCCCCTCAAGGCTGGCTCCCGTGCAGCGGGGCCAGCCCCTTCCATACCCCCCAGCTGGGAGAGGAAGTCCGCGTTAGCATGGTCCTTCCCAGCCCGATGACGCACAGTGAAGGCATAGGGCTGCAGGGCCAAGTACCACCGCTGCAGCCGCATATTATGGTCCTTCATGCGAGCCAACCACTGGAGGGCGGAATGGTCGGTGACCAAGGTGAAGGGGGCTCCCAGGATGTAATACCTCAGGGCTTCACAGGCCCACTTCACAGCGAGGGCTTCCTTTTCGACCACCGCGTAGTTTTTCTCTCGGGGGAACAGCTTCCGGCTGATGTAAAGAACCGGATGCTCTTCCCCCTCTACTTCTTGGGAAAGGACAGCCCCGAGTCCCACTTCCGAGGCGTCTGTCTGTAAAACAAATGTCTGGTGGAAATCAGGACTATACAAGACTGGCTCGCTGCAGAGGCTCGTCTTGAGTGTCTGAAAGGCCTCGTCGCACTCGCGGGTCCATTTCACCTGCCGCGGGCTATCCTTTGTCAGGAGCCCCGGTAAGGGGGCTGCAATTGCCGCGATTTGAGGAATAAATCGTCTGTAATACCCTGCCAGCCCCAGAAACTGGCGCACCTGGCGCTTCGTGGCTGGCGGGGGGCAGGTTGCGATGGCCTGGATCTTGCCGACAAGAGGTTTTACCTTCCATGCCCGATAGTATACCCCAGGTACGTGGTCTCTTGTCAGCCGATGCAACATTTCTTAGGGTTGGCTGTTAACCCGGCCTTCCGCAGGGACCTCAGGACGGCTGCAACCCTTTCTAGGTGGTTCTCCCACCGAGGACTGTAAATGACCACATCATCTAGATAGGCGGCCTCGTAGTCCTGATGTGGCTGGAGGAGGCGGTCCATTAGGCGCTGAAAGGTGGCCGGAGCACCATGGAGGCCGAAGGGCATCCGGGTAAACTGGTATAGGCCCGTGGGTGTGGCGAACGCAGTCTTCTCCTTGGAGTCTGGTTCCAGGGGGATCTGCCAGTACCCTTTGCTTAGATCAAGGGTGGTGATATAGCGGGCCTCCCCTAAGCGGGCCAACAGCTCATCTATCCGAGGCATGGGATAGGCATCGAACTTGGAGATAGCATTAACGTGCCTAAAGTCGATACAGAATCTCTGTGAGCCGTCGGGCTTCGGTACCAGCACTACAGGGCTGCGCCATTCACTTTGCGATGGTTCAATCACCCCTAGATCCAGCATAGCTCGTACCTCCTCCTCAACGACCTGCCTCCTGTGATACGGCAAGGGCCTGGTCGCGCCCCGGATCACCACCCCAGGCTCTGTCTGGATCCTATGGTATACCAGGGTGGTGTATCCCGGTTGGCCCGTAAAGGTGCGGGAAAAGGCTTGCAGGAGGCACGGGGTCTGCTTGAGTTGGTCGTCTGTTAGGGTCTCCCCGAGCTGGGGTTCCCCGGGGTCCTCGGTATGGGCTACCTGGGGTCCTAGCTCAGGTTCTGGCGGGTAGGGGTTGATCAGGAGACCTTCACATTCCCGCCAGGGCTTGAGGAGGTTGACATGGTACCGTTGGGTCTTCTTTTTCCGGTCCGGCTGATTGATTTCATAATTAACCGGGCCCACCTTCCGAACCACCTCATATGGCCTTTGCCACCGGGCCAGGATCTTCGATTCACTGGAGGGAAGAAGGAGTAATACCCGGTCTCCGGGATGAAAGTCCCGAGTCTGGGCGTCCCGGTTATAAGTCTGGGCCTGCGTGTCCTGGGCGGCTTTCAAGTTCTCCTGCGCCAGGGCCCCCGCCTGCTTAAGGCGCTCCTGAAGCTGGAGTACGTACTTTAAGAGGCCATGGGCCGGCGATGGGGCTTGCTCCCAGGTTTCCCTCATGAGATCCAGCAGGCCCCGAGGTCGCCGACCGTACAGCAACTCAAAGGGTGAGAACTTGGTTGAAGACTGGGGGACTTCCGCACCGCCAGGAGCAGGGGTGGAAGGAGCTGGTCCCATCGGCGAAGGTCCTCCTGGGGGAACCTACGCAACATCTCTTTCAGCGTCCGATTGAATCTTTCAACCAGCCCATCTGTCTGGGGATGGTAAACGGACGTCGGAGTTGCTTTATCCCCAAGAGTTCGCACACCTGCTGGAGCAGCCGTGGCGTAAAGTTGGTCCCCTGATCCGTGAGGATCTCCGGGAGCAGGCCGACGGGCGAATACATTCAACAGATCAGCTGTGATGGTGCGGGCTGTGATGGTCTGGAGAGGGATTGCTTCGGGGAACCTGGTAGCATAGTCCATTATCACCAAAATGTATTGGAACCCTGCGCTGCTCTTAGGGAGAGGCCCCACCAGGTCCATGGCCACACGTTCAAAGAGGGTCTCAATCAGAGGCATCGGGACCAGCGGTGCCTTGGGAGTTCGTGCTGGGGCAGCCAACTGGCATTCCGGGCAAGAGTTGCAATAATTCTTTACCTCCTGGTGTACCCCTGGCCAGAAGAAGCGCCCCAGGATCCGAGCCAGGGTCTTCTCGTGACCGAGGTGCCCGGCCGCAGGGATGTCGCGGGCCAGTTTCATGACCGCCCGGCGGTGACACCGAGGCACGAGGAGTTGTGTCCGGGTATCCCACTTGCGGGGGTCCCTCTCGACGCGATACAGGCGCTCCTGCCGCAACTCAAAGTGCGGCCACTGCGCCGCTCGATGGGGGTCGAGGACTGTCCCATCCACGGAGGCCAGCTGGTCGTATGTCCGCGTGAGTGTAGGGTCGGCCTGTTGATCCCGGCAAAAGTCTGTGGCAGCCGAGGCATCCTCCCCCACTCCGGGGGGAGGATCTTCACGTCCTTCCGTCGGGTTGGTGTGGTCGGGGGCTTTCACCTCGTCTTCCTCAGTCTCTGGGGCCTCCCCTTCCAAGGCTGGCGTGACCTGCGGGCTGCCCTCGGCGTGGCGGCGTAGTACGGCGGGGAACTCGGGCCAGTCCCGACCCAGGATCACCGGGTACGCCAGCCGTGGAGCGAGTCCCACTGTCATCAGCTGGGTGACCCCATCAATAGTCAGTTGGGCCCTGGTACTTGGGTAGGGCCGTATATCCCCGTGGATACACTGCAGCTGAATCTTCCCCAGGCGGTTGTCAGCCTGCGGGCCCATGGTTTGGCAGACCAGTGTCTGGCCGCAGCCTGAATCGAGGAGGACCACCGTCGGGCGCCCCTCAACGACCACGGGCACGGTGATCTTGGCCGCTTGCCAACGCCGGGCACGGCCTTCCCATGAGTAAACCTGGCCAAAGGTACACTCCAGTCCTGGGCAGTCCCGCTGTAAATGGCCATACTCTCCACAGGAGAAACAGGGCCCCAGGTCTGCTCGTCCCGTCCGTGACCGGGTCCCGGGGTTACTTCCAGGCGGGTTCCGGTAGTCCCCTCTCTCTGCGGGAACCGGGGTCCGAGCGGGTCTCCTGGAGGACGTGGCGGTACGGGTCCGGGCCTCCGCTCCACGGGAGGAAACTCGTACGTCTGTGAGGGTGGGTGCACCCTTCTTTTCTGGGTTGGGGTGCTCCGTCCGGGGCGGGGCGGTCCGGCCAGCCGAGCCCAGCGGGGTTTCAGCCGCGAGGAAGTCCTCCATTAATGTAACGGCCGCGGCCACTGTCGCCGGCCTATGGCGGAGGACCCAGGCTCTTCCTCGCGGCGGGAGTACATGGGCGAACTGCTCCAATACTACCTGCTCCATCAGCTCCTCTGATGTCCGGCGTTCGGGCTGTAGCCACTTTTTGCAGGTCTCTCGAAGCTCCTGGGCCACTATCCGAGGTCGGGCCCCTGGAGGATACGCCAGGCTTCTAAACCGCTGTCGGTAGGTCTCTGGACTCACATCCAGGGCGTCTAGGATAGCGGCTTTCACCTGGCAGTAGTCCTGGGCTGCCTCCACAGACAAGCCTCGATAGACCGTCTGAGCAGTCCCCGTTAAGTATGGGGCCAGGATGGTGGCCCATTGGTCCTGGGCCCAGCCCGCGACGATGGCCACCCGCTCGAATGTGACGAGAAAGGCTTCGGGTCGTCGCCGGGCCACATCTTCGTCAGCCGGGTGGGGGCTGGGCGCGGGGCCTGCAGCATCTCCTGGCTGGGGTTCCCCCGGTCGAGTCAGCACCGCTGCGAGCTGCTGGACACATTGCCGCTGGAAGTCCTGGTGCTGGGTAACCAGGTCTTGAATGAGCTGCCGTTGTTGCGAACCTAGCTGCTCGACGAGCTGCTGCTGCTGTTGCGACTGGGCCGCCTGTTGTCGCTCCTGGCTCTCCGTCATGAGGGCAGGAGCTGGGACAGATCCATCTCTCTGGCGGGAGGCCTCTCTCCCGCGGCCCCCTTTTCACCAGCGTCAAGAGCTCGCACCCACATCCTGGGCGAGAGGTCCTCAGAGAAGGCACCACGTGTAAGAGTCCGGTGTGGGGGCTCAGCCCTCTCGGGTGTGGCCGGGAGCCAGGCCGCGTCACTACACGGCCTAAATCAGCAGTTCAGTCTCCGAAGGTCCAAGGGCTCAGACCCTCAGGCAGGGCTGAGCAGAAATAAACAGTCAACGAAGCCCAAGTCCTCAGTCAGGGTGGGGCAGCAAACAGCAGTTCTAGGCTCAGACCCTCAGGCAGGGGCTGAGCACCCAGAGTCAGTAAAGCCCTAGCCCTAGTCAGGGCGGGGCAATAAGCAGTAGTTCAAGGGGCTCAGCTCCTTAAGCAGGAGCTGAGCAAATAACAATAGTTCAGGGCTCAGATCTTTAAGCAGGAGCTGAGCAAACAATAGTTCAGGGCTCAGATCTTTAAGCAGGAGCTGAGCAAACAACAATAGTTCAGGGCTCAGATCTTTAAGCAGGAGCTGAGCAGCAATAATAGTTCAGGGCTCAGGTCCTTAAGCAGGAGCTGAGCAGCAATAATAGTTCAGGGCTCAGGTCCTTAAAGCAGGAGCTGAGCAGCAATAATAGTTCAGGGCTCAGGTCCTTAAAGCAGGAGCTGAGCAGCAACAACAATAGTTCAGGGCTCAGGTCCTTAAAGCAGGAGCTGAGCAGCAACAACAATAGTTCAGGGCTCAGGTCCTTAAAGCAGGAGCTGAGCAGCAACAACAATAGTTCAGGGCTCAGGTCCTTAAGCAGGAGCTGAGCAAACAACAATAGTTCAGGGCTCAGGTCCTTAAAGCAGGAGCTGAGCAGCAACAACAATAGTTCAGGGCTCAGGTCCTTAAGCAGGAGCTGAGCAAACAACAATAGTTCAGGGCTCAGGTCCTTAAAGCAGGAGCTGAGCAGCAACAACAATAGTTCAGGGCTCAGGTCCTTAAGCAGGAGCTGAGCAGCAATAATAGTTCAGGGCTCAGGTCCTTAAAGCAGGAGCTGAGCAGCAACAATAGGTGAGTCCAGACTTCTGGATCTGAGCTCCGATGTGAGGGGGAGACTGCCACCCGTGAGGCGGTGGATGGGGGGACACAGGCCCACCCACTCCACTGTGTCCCAGCCCGGGGCCCTAACAGCAGCAGTTAGTCTGCTGCTGTGTCGGTGGGGTCCTGACCGCAACACACCGACATCGGCTCGAAATCTGCAGTAGCCAGACTGGGGTCAGCTACCCCCGGGCTACTTCCCATCTCCCCCTCCATGGGTACCTGCTCATCGCAGGTGTCCGCAGCGGGGTCCCATACCATGGGCTCCTCGTCGTGCTGAGGGCTGGCTAGGTCGGGCTGCTACTCAGGACATGGGTCGGGGGGACGCTCGGGCAGCTCCTCGGGGTAATGGGCTCGGGGCAGGCTCGGCCAGTTCTCCTCAGGGTACCGGGCTCGGGGCAGGCTCGGCCAGTTCTCCTCAGGGTACCGGGCTCGGGGAAGGCTCGGCCAGTCTTCTTCAGGGTACGGGGCTTGGGGCAGGCTCGGTCCAGCAAGAGCTCGGTCAGGAGCGTCTGTCCTCTCCGGCCACCGGGGCTTTTATACTTCCTGTCCCGCCCCTTGACTTCCGGGGGGCGGGGACAGGGGCAGTGGCTCCGCCCACTGTGGCAGCTGTTCTGGCTCCTCCCTCTCGGGTGCGGCCGGGAGCCAGGCCGCCTCACTACAGGGCCGTACTGTCGCAAGAGGTGGGAGGAGAAGAACACCCCATTTTGGACCTGAGCCACAAGCTGTTCCCCAGAGAGACCCGGTATTCCACCACAGAGCGGGAGGCCCTGGGAGTGAAATGGGCATTCGTGGTGCTGAGGTACTGTGATGTTCGTCCATCGTTGTCGATGAAGACCTCAACAACTCATTCGTTCGATGACCGGACTCTGTGAGTCCGGAGATGACTGATCAGTCCGATTTGGGCGTGGAACGTCTTGCCACACGTTGGACAGACATGCGATGGCACTGTCAATGATGTGAGGGCAGCTCTGGACTCGCGCAGCTCACGCTTTCTTTCAGACTCAGCAGTACGCCTCGCCTCAGAGGTATTACTGCCTGTGTGAATGAGGCTGCGCCATGCTGGACGGTTCAGTGCGAGGGTTTCCCATGTGGCGGTGTTGATCTCGAGGGAGTTCAGAGAGGTCTTCAGCGTGTCCTTGAACCGCTTCTTTTGTACTCCATGGGAGCGCTTTCCCTGGTGAGTTCTCCGTAGAAGAGCTGTTTAGAAATGCACTCCTCTGACATTCTCACGACATGTCCAGCCCATCTGGTCTGGGCTCTCATCAGCAGTGTGTGAACTGACGGCAGACTGGCTCTGGTAAGGACTTCAGTATCGGGCACTTTGTCCTGCCATCTGATTTTTAGAAGCTTTCGCAGACAGGAAATGTGGAAGTGATTGAGCCTTCGTGCATGACTCTGATAGACAGTCCACGTCTCGCAGGCCTACAGCAGAGTTGGAAGCACCACTGCTCGGTAGACCATCAGCTTCATTGGTAGGCTGATCCCTCGACGTTCCCAGACGTTGGAGCGCAATCGGCCAAATGCAGAGCTGGCTTTAGCAATTCTGCCGTTTACTTCATCATCGACTGACACTGCTTGGGAAAGGGTACTGCCCAGGTATGTGAAGTGCTCCACTGCCTGGAGTCTCTGTCCATTTACAGTGATGGACGGTTCTGAGTACGGGCGTGGGAGCTGGCTGGTGCATGACCTCAGTCTTCTTGATGTTAACGGTGAGACCGAAGTTGTTACATGCAGATGAAAACTTGTCCATATTGGCTTTCATTTGTGGCTTTGTACTAGCATTCAGCGCACAATCATCGGCAAAGAGAAAGTCTCAAAGTACAGTTTCCTTCACCTTGGTAATGGCACACAGTCGCCTCGGATTGAATAGTTTCCTGTCAGTTCTGTATTTCAGGCCTACTCCTTCAGTGCAGTATTGAAAGGCATCAGTCAGAGTGGCAGAGAATATCATGCTGAACAAAGTGGGTGCTAAAACACACCCTTGCTTGATGCCGTTGGTGACTGGGAAGGCCTCAGATGTTTCACTGTCATCCAGGACACGAGCCATCATACCGTGATGAAATTGACGTACCATTGGTATGAATCTGTCTGGACAGCTGAATTTCGACATGATCCTCCACAGGCCCTGGCGACTGACAGAGTCGAACGCTTTCGTGAGGTCCACAAAAGTTGTGTAGAGTTCACAATTCTGTTCTTGACATTTCTCCTGTAGCTGACATGTAGCGAAGATCATGTCAATAGTCCCACGTCCCTTGCGGAAGCCGCACTGTGATTCTGGCAGTAAGCCCTGTTCCAGGTGAGTGATCAATCGGTTCAACAGAACCCGTGCAAGAATTTTCCACGCTGTAGAGCAGCGAGATTCCATGGTGATTGTTGCATACCTGGCGATTGCCCTTCCTCTTATAGAGGTGCACCATGGACACATCTCTAAATTCCTGTGGAATGGATCCCTGCTTCCAGAAGGACTGAAACAGCTCAGTGACTTTCCGTAGCAGCACGGGTCCACTGACTTTGTACACCTCTGCTGGTATGGCATCTGACCCTGGGGCTTTGCCACTTGACAGCTGGTTGATGGCTTCCTTCACTTCATCCTCTTTTGGTGAAGCATCCATGGAGTCATGGACTGCAACCTGGGGCATCTTGTCAATGGCCTCATCACTGATGACTGAGGGCAGTTGAGAACTGCTTCAAAATGTTCAGCCCATCTCTGGAGAATCTGCATCTTCTCTGTAAGGAGCACAGTGCCATCAGAGCTCAGGAGGGGAAAGCTCCCAGAAGACTGTGGACCATAGACTCTCCCTCACTTTAATCCAATTCACGCGCAAGTCTCGACATCATAACATATCAAGTCCTGTGGTGATGGGCAAGCGACGAAGCAGCAGGTGTGGATACACTGGGAGCTGTTGCGCGGACCTGCACACAGGCGGCTCAGGTATAATGGTCGTTCCTCACTGACCGAAGCAGCAGTGGGCGCGGCATCTTCTTGAGCAACTGAGCAGCCCTATTCAGGACTGCACTGCTCACTTGGCTAGAAAAGGTGCCCTAATCATTGCCTGCTTCACCTTACCCTGGCCAGCATACCGCGGCTGGTGGGGATCCCATCAAAGCGGTTGAACAAAAACAAAACTTAGAGTGACACCGATCCCCATTGGCACATGGACTGTGGGCACGCTACTGGACATCACGGCAGACAGACCGGAGAGAAGAACAGCACTTGTCACCAGAGAGCTCGCACGCTACAACATTGACATTGCAGCCCTTAGCGAAACTCGCCTTGCTAATGAAGGACAGCTGTCCGAGTCAGGCAGAGGCTATACATTCTTCTGGAGTGGCCGCAGCAGTGATGAGCGTCGCGAATCTGGAGTTGGCTTCGCCATCAAGAATCATCTTGTTCGGAAACTTGCCAGTTCCCCCAAGGGTGTGAATGACCGACTCATGAGAATGCAGCTTCCGCTTCAAAAAGGAAAACAAGCTACTTTGATCAGCACATACACTCCCACAATGACCAACCCAGAGAACGTGAAGGATAAATTCTACGAAGAACTAGGTGCTCTGTTATCATCAGTGCACCGCAGAGACAAGCTGATCCTGCTTGGCGATTTTAACGCAAGAGTCGGATGCGATGCCGCAGCCTGGGAAGGAGTCATCGGGAAACACGGAGTGGGAAAGTGTAACAGCAATGGCCTGTTACTGCTGAAAACTTGTGCAGCACATGACTTTCTGATCACCGATACGGTCTTCCGCCTCCGTACCCGCAACAGGACTTGGTGGATGCATCCCCGTTCCAAGCACTGGCATCTGATCGACTATGTCGTCATCAGGAGAAGGGACAGACAAGATGTCAGGGTTACAAAAGCTATGTGCGGCGGTGACTGTTGGACGGATCACAGGCTCATAGTATCCAAAATGAAGCTCCGTATCATGCCGAAGAGACGACCACAAGGCTGTAAGGCTCTCAAAAGGATCAATGTGTCGAAGCTGAAGAATAGCCGCATCGCTGAAAATCTAGCGGAAGACCTAGAGAATGAGCTTGCTGATCTTCGTATTGAGGATGACGCTGAGAAAGACTGGGAGCCATTCCGCAACACTGTCCATACAGCTGCATCGAAGGTATTGGGGCCCTCCACACGCAGGCGGCAAGGCTGGTTTGACGAAAATGATGCAGAAATCCAGGTCCTACTTGCTGAGAAGCATCGCCTGCATCGTGCACATCAGAACGACCCATCCTCAGCGGCAAAGAAGACGGCCTTTATCAACGCTCGCAGAACAGTACAGCACCGACTGCACAAAATGCGGGACTTGTGGCTGAGCGCCAAAGCAGATGAAATACAGGCATATGCGGACAGGAATGACTATAAGCAGTTCTATGAAGCCCTCCTTCTCCTTGGTAATAGAACACGCACCCCTCAGGTGGATTAACAGCATGAAGGACTCAAACACACGGATCATGTGGTGGTACATGTCCCTCCAACCCTATTCCTTCCGAGTGTTACACCGGCCAGGAAAGGCTCATGCGGATGCAGATTTCTTTTCCCAAGTTGTGGGGCGGTAGGGGGGTAGGGGGAAGGGAGGAGACGATTAAGGGTCAGCCGGCCCAGGCTACTGTCTTAAGGGGGAGGGTGTGTGATGGGGCAGAGTGGACCCACACTGGTATAGCAGGGGTTAACCCTTCCTCCCTGGCAGAGGAAGCCCTGCCCCAGAAGTTCTGCTGGGCATGCTCCAACTGGAGCTCAGATATAAAAGCCTGCACATCAGCTCAGTCTGGGCTGACAGCCAGAGGGTAAGGACGCACGCTGTTAGCTCCTGCAGAGAGAGGGCCTGCGAGCCAGGATCCGGACGTCAGCATTGCCGAGGCACCACCGGAGACCCTGACAGAGGACGACCCAGGGGCGGAACAGACCGGAGGACCCCTCGCTGCAGAAGCACTGCCATTCCCAGGGGAAAGTAGAGATAAACGGTGTTAAAGCTGTATTAGCACTCGGCGTGTTGCGGGCAGATCCCTGCCGGCGGCGGCAAGTAGAGCTTGCAGCTATCAGGGCCCTGGCTTGGGGCTCAGAGGAGAGGTGGGCCGAGTCCAACCGTGAAGGATTATGTGGACTCTGGCCGCTACCCCGCCTGAAAGGGGGATTATATCAGGCCCGCACAACTCGTAAAGCGGCGAGGCCACATTCCTCCAAAGAAAACAGCCGAGGCGAAACCTCCCGGCCCGCAGAAACACCCGCCCCAGGGCCGCCCAGCCCTGCGAAACAAACCCTCCTTCCCCAGCGCCGCCCCACCAAAACTGCTGTGGGCCAAAAGGAAGGTTGGGGGTGGGAGTGGATACTTTATTTTAAATCAACCAGGGGCTCCCAGCTGAAGAGGTGGCTGGGAGCTCTCAGGGTCAAATTAAAGGGCCCAGGGCTCCGGTGGCTGGGGGAACCTGGCAGGGTCAGCTCTAGGTGTTTTGCTGCCCCAAGCAAAAAAAAACTTGGCTGCCCCCCGTCCCAGCCCTGGGCTCCTCCCTGTACCCCCCTGCACTCCCCTGCTGCCCCAGTCCTGGGCTCTCCCCCCCCTGACCCACCCCCCCTGCCGCCCCAGTGCTGGGCTTCCCCCTTTCCTCCCCACCAGTGCCCTCCCACCACCCAGCTGCTGCCCCAGCCCTGGGCGCCCCCCCCCCGTGCCTCCCCCCACACACACCTCCTGCCTCCCCAGCCCTGGGTCACTAGTAACGCTCCCAGGGCAGGTCATTCAGCAGGAATTTTGGATGTGCACAAAACACAGACAGGATTGGTTCCCATATGGTTACAGAGCTGCAGTAAAGTGGAACAATTTTCAGCTTGTGTGATTGGAGGATATCTGGATGCATATTATAAGACTGTCCTCCATAAATGAGGAAAAGTTGAGGTGCCTTTATTATTCTTTTGTTCCACTCTTTCTTTCTAGGGGAATTTGCCTATGCAATATCACTGTCTTCCTTAAACAAACAAAAAGGCAATGGCTGCTGAAAATAGCAATTCCAGTCCTAATAAGCATTTCTTGCTCAATTTTATCCTGCTTTTTCTACAGCAAGTTACAGTGGATCAGTATATTTGATTTGGGAGAAATGAAGTAACAGCTGCCCAAACTGAGCTTGAGCACTCCTGAATCCTGAGGTGTTCAAGTCTGGAAGGCAGGTGCTGGGGGGTCTGTGGGCTCCACGGGGGAGTATGGCAGCAATGTGTCTGGAGCTGCATGGAGCCAGACACGCTGGTCTGAGTGGCACAGTAAGTGGGCTGGAGGTTGGAGAAGGGGTAGGGAGTTCCAAGGGGCAGTCAAGGGACAGGGAGCTGTGGGGGCTGGATGGGGCAGAGGTTCAGGGGGGCAGTCAGGGGACAGGCAGCAGTAGGATAGGCATGGGAGTCCCAGGGGTTTATCAGGGGACAGGTAGGGGGTGGGGTCCTGGGGGAAAGTTGGGGGAGTCTCAGGAGGGGGCAGTTGGGGACAAGGAGAAGGGAGGCTTAGGTAGGGGCTGGGGTCCCAAGGGGCAGTTGGAGCAGGGGTCTTGGGAGGGAGCAATTGGGGGACAAGGAGCAGCGGCTTTTAGATAGGGGGTGGGGTCCGGGGGGGCAGTTAGGGGCAGGAGTCCCAGGAGAGGGGTATCAGGGGACAAGGACCAGTGGTGTTAGATAGGGGGTGGGGGTTCTGGGGGGCAGTTGGGGAGGGTGCAAACAGCGGTCGCGTGCCGGGATTCAAACCACTCTGGGCTGCTGGCAGCCGCGGGGAGCCCTGAGCCCTTTAAATCCCAGCCGCAGCCGGGAATCTGTGGGCAGCCCAGAGCCCTCTGACTCCCGACTCTGGCTGAGATTTAAAGGGCTCTGCGCTCCCCGCGGCTGCGGGCAGCCCAGAGCCCTCTGATTTCCGGCCACGGCTGGGATTTAAAGGGCTCTGGGCTCCCCGCCGCTGTGGGCAACCCAGAGCCTTTTGATTCCCCGCTGCGGCTGAGATTTAAAGGGCTCTGGGCTCCCCACGGCTGCCGGCAGCCCAGAGCCTTTTGATTCCCTGCTGCGGCTGGGATTTAAAGGGCTCTGGGCTCCTCATTGCTGCGGGCAACCCAGAGCCTTTTGATTCCCCGCTGCGGCTGAGATTTAAAGGGCTCTGGGCTCCCCGCCGCTGTGGGCAACCCAGAGCCCTCTGACTCCCAGCCGCGGCTGAGATTCAGAGGGCTCCCCGCGGTTGCCGGCAGCCCAGAGCTCTCTGCTTCCTGGCCGCAGCCGGGATTCAAAGGGCTCTGGGCTGCCCACACAGCTCCGTGTGCGGGGGATTTAGAATCCCCTCGTGGGCCGCACAGTGAGGCTCCGCGGGCCTTATGTTGTGCAGGCCTGGATTATATGAACGTTGGCCGCAAGGCTGTTCTACCCTGCTGCAAAGAGGGATTATATGGACTTTGTCCACTAGGCCGTGCTACCCCACCCTCAAGTCCTCAAATAATGGTTTCAAGACTTTAAGGTGCAGAGACTCCTCCAGCAAGTGAACCAGGCCCTGTACTGCAGAGGAAGGTGAAAAGCCCAGCTATGGCGATCAGCTAAACCCTGAGCATGTGGGCAAGACTCACCTCGACCCAAGAAGAGCAGGCCTGGGCAGAGCAGGTCTGTACAAGGGAAAGGAGAGTGCTTTCCCCTGGGCGGCACAGCCTGGGGCTTAGCCAAATTGATTACAGAATGAGTCCTACCTCCGAGGGACCATGTATTGGCCCCGAAAGAACCAGACTGCAGCGGCGATAAAGCCTAGCTGGGCTATGCACTGGAATGAGAACTAGGTAGGAAGTTGAAAGCAGCAAGGAAAGCCTAGAAGGGAACTTGAGAAGAGAGGTAGGATGTGCCCAGGAAACCTGCAGCAAAGAGAAAAGAGCAGACCTAGCTGTTGAGCACAGAGCCCTGGGCTGCTACCAGGTTCAGGATGGGACCGGGTTCCTCTACTGACCCCAAAGAAGGGGGCATAAATGCACCCAGAGAGGTTACCAAGCCCAGCAAGGGGGCTGCAGGCTGAGCCAGAGCCCCAGTGAGAGGAGAAGAACTTTTTTCTCTGGGAAGACCTTTTTGGACTTTTACTGTGTCACAAACTGAGCCCCAGAAGCGGTGACTAAAAGTAGTGAGCCGGCCAGAGGGCCGAATTACCAGGCAGAGAGACTGCCATGGTGCTGGAGTGACCGTCGATGGAGGACCAGAGGCACCTAACAATGAGTAGATTCATTGATTATTGGCATCGTCAGCAGAAATGAATTCCTCCCGTCATCCGCGATGGCTCATGGAAGTCTTGGATACTGAAGGAAGGTCCATCCCCACAAGTGGGAATCCCATTTGAGTTCCAGGGACTGGTTAAGCAGGCAAAGCAGGGCTCGGGGTTTCTCCAGCAGCTCCTAGAAACTCCCCAGAAGCAGAAGGAAGTGCAGGCAGAGCTGCAGATGCAGCTGGTAATCTTGAAGGAGCAGCAGCAAGACCTGTCAGAGATCCTACAAAGGGAAATGAACCTGCTACGGCCATGGACAAACAGAGCAGCCTCGGATCTAGTGGCCAGTGAACTCTGGTACAAAGCTGCTTCCATTATGGAAACAGCCTGGTACTGGCGAGTGGGTGGGGAGACCAGGGAGATGGGAGGGCTTACTGAGGCTGGGGTGGGGAAGAAGCTGTGGGGCTGGGAGGGGAAGGACATGGCCCAGCTTGTGGGAAGGATCCTGCTGGCTGTGTCTGGAGCACTGTGCAGCCTCTTCTGTGGGAAGTTCCCATGGGTCAGTGTGGCCTGAATCTCTCCTGCTCCTTTGTTCTCTTTGGGCTTCACAGGAGATGTCTGGTGAACTGCCTGTGGACTCTGTGCCCCGCACCGCTCCGAAATTATTCGCTACCTTGAAAGAAACAGGGCACAGCTCAGCCTGGTAGGTAGGCTGGAGACTCACACTTCACTCACACACACAACACTGAGGGGCTTTGGGAAGCACAGTAACAAAGAAGAGATTTAAGTGATACTAAGCAAGAGAAAGAGACAAATTTCAAACAGACAAAAAAAACAAAACACACTTTGTAGTGACTCAAACTGAATCATAAGAGTCACAATTGTGGCCTTAGCAGTTTCAGACTAACATCTCCGCTTTCCTAACAGACCTTATTTGATGTCCCTGTGCGGTACAAAAATTCTCTGTCGAATCTGCTGATTTGATTGCTTAGCCTTTCGGTTTCAGACCCTCTGTTCTCTTTCTGGGGTGCCTGGACCTGACTGCAACATCTCTCTTCCAGTCTCTGGCCCAGCCTCTTCCACAGACGTATGCTGCAGCCAGCCCAGCTCAGAGAGCAGTGGGGACACATGATCTCATCCTGTCAAACCAAGCAACATGGGTCCCATTGAGGCTTAGATGGAAGATCCCAGGTATTCACTCTTCTGGGCACTTTGGGCTTCCTGTTCCATAGCCTAGTTGTCATCATGACTTTGTTTTTTTATTCTCAGAGGACGTGTCTGGGATCCTGGAGACTGTTTCCTGCTGGAGGTTTGAGCGGGGAGAGATCACTCAGAAGATCACTCGGGTCTGCAGGGTTCATGGGAGCAGCCACACTCCAGCAGGCCATCTGGAAGCCTATTAAAAACTGCTTACCTACGACTTACAAAGTCCAGACCCAGTTTGAGGCTCCATCCCTGAGGCCTATTGGCAAAGTCCCAGAGCAGCTAATCGGCCCCCGGGACCTCCTTAAACCAACAGCAGGAACAAGAAGCTGTCTGCTCACCGGGGCTCCCCTGTCTTCTGGACCATGTGACTCGCTGTGGCTCATCGGATTTGAGGGTCTGAACACAATTTGGTCTTTTGCTTCTGCTCTTCCAGTATCCTGACCCAGCTGACTCTCGACTCCTGTCTTCTGAGTGTAGACTCTGCCTCTGAGCACTAGGTCTGGCTGCTCATGACCCGGCCATGACACTGACTTTTCTACAATTCCTCCAATGCCCTTTTCTGCTCTCCAGCTCTGCTCTCCCAGCAAGACACACCAATCCCCTGGCTCCCAAAGTCCTAGTTGCTGCTATTCAAGGGCTCAGGGATAGTGCTTGTATTGCCCCTCCCGCACCACAGCTGCTTTTCCTATGAGAATCTCCCTAGCGCAGAGGAGAAATCCGCTCTTCTCTTAGAATCAGTCCTGGCAGCAATTCAGGAAGTCATAGAAGGGACGGTCTGCTAAGCTCCCTCTGCAATGCCACTGTCAGAGACCATTACTGGTGGGTGCCAAGTGAGTGCGCAGGCAGCTCCTTGAGAGACTCCTAGGGGCAGGGTAGTCGTGTTTCACGGTGACCTCTGAAAGCCATGCAAAGAGTGCAGCATTGAAGAGACTCTCCTGCGGTAACAAAGGGTTTCTGTTCTCCTACATAGTCAGCCAGTGAGGCCAGTTTGCAGCATGTGGAAGAGCTGTTTGGTGCCTTGTTGGAGGATTCACCATATAGCTGGCAGCAGCTTCAGATCCTGGAGTCCCTATGATATGGTTACCATGCATCCGGATTTTCCAAGACATGTCCAGCTTTTTGTTTTTAAATAGCCGTCGGGGAGGAATTTGTAAAAATCTAAAGGTCCGTGATTTCCTCCCAATGCCCGGGCCACCCAGAGGGGGAGCAAGTGGGGCAATTTGCCCCAGGCCCTGGGCCCCGCAGGGGCCCTCACGAGAGTTTTTGGGGGCCTCTGGAGAAGGGTCTGTCACTCGCGCCGGGGGCCCCAGAAAACTCTCACGGGGCCCGGGCCCCCGGAGCTTCTTCTGCTCTGGCTCTTCAGCGGCAATTCAGCGGTGGGGGGGTCCTTCCGCTCCGGGTCCCGCCGCCAAAGACCCCGGGACCCCTGAATCCTCTGGGCGGCCCCACCCAATGCAGAGTGTGACTCAGCTGAAACGGCGGCCAGGCCCGATTGAGCCACTCACATCCGGGCCTCCAGTAGTCAGAGCCCCTCCCCTGGTCTCCCCCTCCCCTGGCCTCCCTCTCCCCCCTGCAGCCAAAGTCCATTTAATCCTCCTTTGCAGGTGGGGTAGCGCGGCCTAGCGAGCAGAGTCTATAAAATCCCCCCTTGCAGGCGGGGGAGCATGGCCTAGTGGCCAGAGTCCATATAATCCCCCAGTACACATGGGGTAGCACGGCCTAACAGCCAGAGTCCATATAATCCTTCACGGTTCAGGGTGGGGGGGGTAGGTGGACTCGGGCCCACCCTCTCCACAGAGCCCTAAGCCAGGGCCCTGGTAGCGGCAAGCTCTACTTGCCGCTTGCTCAGCAGGGATCCGACTGCAACACGCCGAGTGGTAATACAGCATTAACACCGTTTATCTCTACTTTCCCCTGGGAATGGCAGTGCTTCTGCGGCGAGGGGTCCTCCGGTCTGTTCCTCCCCTGGGTCATCCTCCGTCAGAGTCTCCGGTGGAGCCTCGACAGGGCTGACGCCCAGATCCTGGCTCGCAGCCCCTCTCTTTGCAGGAGCTAACAGCGTGTGTCCTTCCCCTCTGGCGGTCAGCCCAGACTGAGCTGATGTGCAGGCTTTTATATCTGAGCTCCAGTTGGAGCATGCCCAGCAGAGCTTCCAGGGCGGGGCTTCCTCTGCCAGGGAGGAAGGGTTAACCCCTGCTATGCCAGTGCGGGGCCGCTCTGCCCCATCACACACTCTCCCCCTTAAGACAGTCCCCTGGGCAGCCTGACCCTTGGTCGTCTCCTCCCCTTCCCCCTGCCCCTCCGACCGCCCCATCTCGAAAAGAAATCTGCATCCGCATGAGCCTTTCCCGGCCGGTGTAACACTCGAAAGGAATAGGGTTGGAGGGACATGTACCACCACATGATCCGTGTGTGTGAGTCCTTCATGCTGTTAATCCACCTGAGGGGTGCGTGGTCTGTTACCAAGGAGAAGGGGTTCCCTATTAGATAGAACAGCTTGTGGCTCAGATACCAAAGACCGTATTTTCCCTCGGCCCACCGTATAGCCCGGGTAGATCAGTTCTTTCTGGCCCAGGTGACATTTGGTTCGGTTTGCGGTGAGTCCTGCTCTGCCCAGCGCCCGCAGCTGGAGCTGTTCCTTCCAGTTGGCACTGTAGATGATGATGTCCGTCAGTGTCTCCTGCAGCAAGCCGACCCGTTTGAAGATCTGCAAGAGTTCATTGGCGATAACTGGAGCCGTGGCAGACCATAGTGGTACCACCTCTGGATACCGTGTGGCATAGTCAACCACAACCTGATATACTTATGGCCGGAGCTACTCTTCTCCAAAGGCCCCACTAAGTCCAAGCCCATCCGTTCAAAGGGTGTCCCTCCTGCTCACCCACAAGGGGGCCGTGCCCCCCCCAGGGGGTCATGCCCCATCCAGCCCCCCATGTTCCTTGACGCCCTCCCCCAGGACCCCTGACCCATCCACCCCCCTTCCCTGTCCCCTGACTGCCCCCTTGCCATCCCATCCAACCCCTCCTCTCATTCCTGATGGCCCCCCAGGACCCCTGCCCCATCCAACCACCCCTTCTCTCTGTCCCGACTGCCCCCCATCGTCTCATCTAACCCCTGCTCCTTCCTGACTGCCCCCCTGGAAACCTTGCTCCCATTCGATCCCCCTGTTCCCTGCCCTCTGACCACCCCAACCCCTATCCACCCCCCCCACAACCCACCGAACTCCCCTGCCCTCTTCCAACCCCCCCTCCCTGCTTCCTGCCCCCTTACCACACTGCCTGGGGCCGGGGCCGGGGCCAGGTCCGCTTGGCCAGGACCGGGACTGGTGCAGTGGGGCCCGACTCCACAGGCTGGGCCGAGCCAGGCCGGAGCTGGTCAGTCAGGACCAGGACCGGCGCCGCGGGGCCCCACTCCCTGGGCTGGGCCGGGCAGGAGCCGCTCATCCGGGACCAGCACTGGCGCCACGGGGCTGAGCCGGGCCGGAGCCACTGGGGCCAGAGCCGGGGGTGCTTGGCCGGGACTGGGCTGGGCCGCTCGGCCGGCGCCAGGCCAGGGCCAGGGGAAGCCACTCAGATGGAGCCAGACAGGGCCGCGCTGTGCCTCCCTGGAGCTGTACTTGCACCCCCCAGCCCCAGCCTACCTGCCTGCTGCTTGTTTCAGGCTTCCAGCGAACATCTGATTCGCGGGAAGCAGGGGAGGGGGAGGAGAAGGAGGGCGGAGCGTTCAGGGAGGAGGGGGAGGTGAGCTGGGGCGGGGGCGGGAGGGACGGCTGCCCAAGCTTTTGTTAAATGGAAAAGCTTTTTCAGAACCGGTTGTCCTGGAACAGCTGGTTCTAAAAGGGTTTCTAAATTTAACAACCGGTTCCTGCGAACCGGCTCCAGCTCACCACTGCCATCTGCCCAAAGCAGTCAATGGCTCTTACCTCCACGAGGGAGCGGGGTCTCCCTCTCAGCCTCTCTGAGAACTTGCACTGCTTGGTTTCCTAGGACAAGGTGACCTGTCCCCACTGCTCCCTGAGGTGGCCCATCTGGGAGGCTGTCACACACCCCAGGGCCTAGCAGACAGGTGGGGAGGAGGTTCCCGTTCATGTCACCCTCTGAGAGCCCACAGAAGGGCCAAAGGAAGAATTAAGGGCAAGAGGTGAAGCAGGCCCTGAGCCTCTGTCCCATCCTCACCTCCTCAAATGTGGAGCTTCCTGAGCTTCAGTTGGGCAGACGGAAAATGTAGCTCTGGCACAAAGGTGCTTCTGCGCCATCTGGGGCAGGGAGAGCTCTGCCTGGGAGCCCGGGGAATGGGATGGGGGTGAGAGCAAGGAAAGAGGGGAGGGGTATGGGAGTGAGGGGAAGAGCTCATGCCCCAGGTGAAGGACGTTTGGGGTCAGAGGGAAGGACCCTGCTCCACAGAGAGGGGAGAGAGTTTCTGTCAGTGACAGGGGCCTCCATTTCCCCTTCCACTAGCCCCCCATTTCCAGGGAGACAGAGCAGTACCTGCAGCAGGGAGCGGGAGTTGCTGAGGGGGGACCTTTAAGGGCATCAGGTGAGGCTCAGCCCTTGCAGCACCTCAGGCACCTGGTGCAGCTGCCGGATGCTGCGGAGCTGACCCATCAGCTTGGCGGTGGTGTCCTCCAGCTGCAGGGGAAGGAGAACATGTCAGAGACTGAGACACTGCCCAGGAATCAGGGAGGATTAAGGGCACCTGGAACCAGCACCATTTCCACCCAGCAGCTGCTCATGTCTGAGTGGTGGATTCACCCTCCTGATCCTCAGGATGGAGGCTTCTTGTCCTCTCTAGTGACCTCCAGTGCCAGCCCCCCTCCTTTAGGGTTAGCTCCTGCCGCCTCCCCCTCAGTGCCCCTGACAGCTGTTCCACCTCCAACCCACCTGGGGACACCGCTCAAGTTGGTAGAACCCTCTCCTCCACCCCTGCCTCCATCCCCACCCAGGTAGGGCAGGAGGGATTCTGACAGCAGTGAAGTGGCCTGCAGGGAGGTTGAGACCTTTCCCCAAGTCACCCCAGTGACAAATGCTGAAGCCAGAGGATGGCAGCCCTGGTGTACGGGGCAGGTCAGCAGCCCCTGCTGGCTGAATCCTCCCATTCTCTCTAGAGCGGGTCCAGCCCTGCCAGCAGCAGGACAAGCTTCCCCCACCCATGTGCCTCAGAACTGCCTGGCCGGTCGCCATCACCCATCAGTCCTTGGCCTCCCAGGCTGCCAGTGATGGGAGCAACTCTGGGTGGTGGCTGGGGTGACATGGACACTAGGCCATGGGGAAATAGGTGCAGCTCTGTGGGGCAGGAAAGGTTCACACAGGGCACTTAGGGGACTCTCCTGCCCTTCCCAGGAGTGAGAGCAGAGCATCACATCCTAAGAACACAAGTCCATGAAGTCCACAAGTCCCCACTAGGCTCCTTGCTCCCAGGCCAGCAAATGGTGATAGGATGGGAATGAGGCCTGGGCCCCGCTCCAATCTCCTGAGTCGAATGCAGCTGCTTACCGTGTACCCCAGCAGTTGCTCGGCTTCCCCCAGGATGGCGTACGTGAGGAGAAGCCCAGCCTGGCTAATGCACAGCAGGGGGTTGTAGATCGCTGGCACGGCTGTCTTGAGGAAGCATTTCCTCTGCCCCGCAGAGAAGAATTTTCCAAAGACCTAAAACCAACAGGACAGGAGGCTGTAGCAGATTGCCCAGAGCCAGCCTCCAAGCCCTGGAGATAGAATGGCCTCAGTGTCCGGTGCCCCAAAGGAAGGGTAAGAGAGCTGCTGTAGCCAAGGCCGTTCATTCCCCAGGAGGCTTTCAGGGTCCCATGGCTCAGGGAAGCCCCTTTATGAAAAGATGGCAGATGCTTAGGGACCAAAGCCTCCAGTGGCTCTTTCTGGAGGGCAATTGATCGCAGGGGCCATGATGGGCTGGAAATAGATCTCTAATGTGGGTGAGCAGGGCCCACTCTGCTGTGCAGCGCACCGAGATGATAGGGGACCCTGTATTGCTTCCAGCAGAGAGATCTCCTGCACTTCAGTGGCTAGAGGAGTGTGCGTGGGGGAAGGGAAAGGGGTTGGAGCTGACAGACCAAAGGTCTATTGCCCCCAAATTAGTGATTTCTCTAGTAGCTGGGTATGGCCTCGGCAGCTCCTTGGTTTCTGCCAAAGGGAATCCAATCTGCAACCTGACCAGGATAAGGAGACTCATGTCCCAGTCCCCATCACAGACACTCCTAGGAAACTTTTCTTCTGCTGCAGCAATTCAGCTTGTGAGAGGCAGGACAAGCTCACAGAGTCTCTCTCACGTGGCGTCTATAGGGCAGCATTCTGTAGATGCACTTGGAGATCCAGGAGCCATTCCAAGGCCTCCTCTGTGATGTTGTGGAAATCACCCATTTCACCTTTGACTCCAATCTGGGGGCACTGGGTTATGGTGTGTTCCAAGGTTTGGATGTTCTCAGCACAGGTGTGAGACAGGGGGCCGGGAGGTCTTTGATTTTCTACTTGTGCAGCAAGTAGTCGCAACTTGGGTCAGTGACAATGTGCTTCTTTGGCACAGTGGCTGAGGTCCAGATACTCTGCCATTCCCTGGCCGGGACTGGAGACATGAGGAGGCGCATGTGGTGCATATTGGCTCTGGAGCTCACTGTGTTCCCTCCCCAGTTCTCGGCTTGGGGCATTCTGCTTCCTGACTGGCAATGGACTTGGGCAAACCCCACCTCCTTTCTCTGCTTCTACAGGGTGCAGGGAAGTAAACAAGGGTCTGCTCAAGCACTAGTGACTGACGGACCCAGTGCTCTTCTCTCAGACACTTGGGGATCAGCCAAGGGGACAAGGAGCAGAGAGACACCCAGAGCCATAATCCTCTATTAACTCACCCACCCGGGGATTCGCCTTATGCCACGTAGCAACGGCTCCATGGAAGACACTCAAATCACAGCAACTAGCGAGGTTCCAATGTGGGACCTTTAGCACCAGCCTGTCCCACTGGGTGCTGGGTGAGGAACTCTGAGCTGGAAATAAGGAGTGGGCTCTTGTCCTGTCTCCAGGAGGCATCCACTGCAGGGACCCCAGCCAGCCCCACTCCCTGAGCTGTGTCCTACCCTGCCACAGTGTCCTTACCTCCCCCACCCTGGCTGTGTTTTGATAGCCCAGGAGCCTGCTGTCCTGGTACCAGTTGTGGCACCACAGATCCTCCACCTCGTGTATGCTCAGCCCTGGAAGAGAGAGAGAGAGAGAGAGACACTTTGATCATTCTGGTTGCAGTTTCTGTGTCCTTCCAATCCCATTGATGGCTGCCCAGTGGAGTGGAGAAGAACAGAGGTGGAGAGAGACTTGTTCTCCAGCTGGGGTCAGGCTGAGGGAAATTGTCTGGGGTCCCATTATCCACCCGTGGTCCCTCTCAGTCCCCTGATGGGTTCCGTGTCCCAGTGGGTTCCTTACCCCTCTGTTCGAGCAGCAGTTGGTACAGCCGGTAAGTCCCCTCCCTGGCCTGCCGGCTGATGTCCTGGTCTGGGTAACTCACAAACAGAGCCAGCTGGGCCACGTGCTGACCCAGCCTAGGGAACTCTGCTGAGATCTAATGGAAGGGAGAGGAGAGGAGACTCCATCAGCATTTTCCTGTCAGCTCCCTGTCCCCCCTGGGCCAGAAGGCTTCTTCTGCAGGAGATGCTGGGGGAGAGGAGCCTGAGACAGACCCTTCATTTGCTCTGCTGCCAAGGGAGCCAGGAGCTGCTTTGGGATGCCAAGCAGGGGCTGGAACATGGTCCCTGTCAAGGTTCCTTCCCACTCTGAACTCTAGGGTACAGATGTGGGGACCTGCATGAGAACCTCTAAGCTTAATTACCAGCTTAGATCTGGTTTTTCTGCCACCACCCAAAGCATTTAAGAGTTATTTGGGAAACTCTGTCGACCTCCCCCCTAGAATATCTCCCTCCCAAATACTAGAACCCTTCCCTGGGTAGCCTTGAGAGACTCCTCCACCAATTTCCTGGTGAACACTGATCCAAACCCTTGGATCTTAAAACAAGGAAAAATCAATCAGGTTCTTAAAAAGAAGGCTTTTCATTAAAGAAAGAAAGGTAAAAATCATCTCTGTAAAATCAGGATGGAAAATAACTTTACAGGGTCATCAGATTCAAGGAGCCCAGAGGAACCCCCTCTAGCCTTAGCTTCAAAGTTGCAGCAAACAGAGGTAAATCCTCTTAGCAAAAAGGAACATTTACAAGTTGAGAAAACAAAGAAACCTAACACGCCTTGCCTGGCTGGTACTTACAAGTTTGAAATATGAGAGACTGGTTCAGAAAGATTTGGAGAGCCTGGATTGATGGCTGGTCCCTCTTAGTCCCAAGAGCGAACAACCCCCAACACAAAGAGCACAAACAAAAGCCTCCCCCTCCCACCAAGATTTGAAAGTATCCTGTCCCCTTATTGGTCCTTTGGGTCAGGTGTCAGCCAGATTACCTGAGCTTCTTCACCCTTTACAGGGAAAAGGATTTTGGTGTCTCTGGCCAGGAGGGATTGGATAGTATTGTACACAGGAGGGCTGTTCCCTTCCCTTTATAGTTATGACAATCCCCTTCAAGGCCCAGGGACGACACTTGACCAGGACAAGAAGAACTTGATTCAAGCCTATCTCATTCCCTGCTCTGACTCTGCCTCCCCAAGAGGAACACTGCGAACCCACAGCCCCTGCAGCAGCAGATCCTACAGCCCGGTGGAGCCAGCCCGCCTGCGCCTGGAGTCAGGAAGCTGGGGTCAGAGGTCACTTACGTCAAACTCGGGGAGGGTGACTGCAAATCTCAGCAGGGCCGTGCTGCTCTTAATGGCCCTGGCTCTCTCCTGGGGCACCCTGGACACGATCCAGCGGTTGACATGCTGTGGGGAAAGGAGGCAGGTCAGGATGAATGGGCAGGTGGTGCTTTGCAAATGAGACCCACCCCCCGCCCCAGCCCCAGGGGCCCGAGACATTATGCGCAGAGAGAATAGCTGAGTCATTGATCGCAGAGCTTTAGAAGGGGATTCTCTCCCCCGGGACACAGCTTGTATCCTGCAGGTCACAACTTGTCAGGGTCTCTCTAGATTGGTCCCATCCTCCCAGAGCTCCTGATTCCTGAAGAGTTCACCAGAAAGGAGACTGAATCCTCGCCCTTCCCTGCCACTAAAATCCTTGGTGGGATGTAAGGAGTCACTGAGAGCACAATCCCCCCAGGAATTTCAGAGCATATCCGCGCGATGGGCTGATTCCCTGGGTTCCTCCTGTTTCTCTAGGAAGGAGCGTGTGCCTCTTCTCTGAGAACCATCTCTGGAAACTCGTGGGGTGGGTGTCTTGGGGGGGGCGGGGGAAGGGGGGGTTTCAGACTCTCACTCCCCAAGACAACCAGGGGCCCTGTGATTAGTGTTCAACAGAAGCAGGCAGAGCTCTGGCTTGATGTCCCAGCTCCTTCCTCTGTCCCTCAAGAAAGCAGGACCTGACACTGCATTGCACTGACCTCCCCAGCCAAGGACGCCCCAATGGGGACCCAGCTAGGAGGACAGAATAGAAACTGGATCTGCCAGTCTCTCCTTACCAGCCCCCAAAGAGTTACGGTAAAATTGGTTCCCACCCCTCCTTATGGGACTCACCTCCAAGATGAAGTGGAGCCTGCCTGCGTCTGGGGACTCTGCCAGCAGGTTCCCCAGCACAGCATCCAGGAGCTCTGGCATGACTTTGTGTAGAGCCTGCAAAGCATGGGTCAGAGTTAGGGAAACTGGGCCGACCCCTGCCACAGGATGGGAAGAGGGGTCTCTGGGAAGCACTGGTGAGACTCCCAAACACATCTCCTGGCCTCTCTCATTCATGTCCCACTGCAGGCAATTAGCAAGGATTGATGACACCTGGATCTTTGATCCATGAGCTTAGCAGGTCTCTGCAGACGGCCTTGTAGGCGGAAGAGTAGGATACAGCCAAGTTGCTATGGATGGAAGCTGGGCTGCTGGGCAAAACACGGCATATGGAAGAGAAAGAAAGAAAGAAAGAAAGAAAGAAAGAAAGAAAGAAAGAAAGAAAGAAAGAAAGAAGGGGGTAATCCTCTGGAGGGAAGTATCCAACCCTACAGCTTGTTCCATCTCTGCCTACCCCACCCCTATATCTGGAGCTCCAGCGAATCAAGGGAGCCCGGACAAGGACCACTCTGGAAGAGGCGGAGGATGTACCTGGATGTCGGTGGCGTCCGTCTCCGTGCCCAGGGTGAAGACCGAGCCAAGGGCAGCTTGCAAGAGGCGGGACTCTAGCTCAGGCTCAAGGGCTGGTTTCATGGTGCTGGCAAGAGAGAGGAGCTGGTATTAGACTGCGCAGTGCGGGGGTGGGACTGTCGCCAACACGGACACGAAACCACAGGGCTACAGGCACAGGCTGGCGAGAATGGAAACTGAGGCACTGAGCTAGGGAATGACAAGGCCGGCGTCACAGACAGACAGTGGCAGGGCAGGAATAGCGCCTGGTCCCTGGAGCCTGCTGCCCCTCCTGTATCTGAGCCGGGGTGAGCCCCTCCCAAGGCCCCTGCAATGTTAGTGGGGTGAAAGAAGAGCCCAGCCAGGACAGAGTGACCCTTCCCGCCCCACCAGCTCTGCCAGAGGAGCCACTCCTGGGAGGTAAGTGACCTGGGAGTGGGAGGACAGTCTCCCAGCCTTGGGCCTGAGCAGCACTGGGGTTAGGGAGCCAGCGGGGGCAGGTGGGGGAAGAGGGGGCTGTCTCGGTACCTGAGGGTGCCCACAGCAGCCAGGCAGCTGGAGAGGATCTCGCTGGGTGGAGAGTCTTTAGGAAGCTCCTCAATGAGCTCCTGTGAGGCCTTGAAGGAGACAAAGGAGCATGAGGGATTCGGGCCCTGCTGACACCTCCCAGTGAGGAGATGACACAGCCAGTGCCCCACATGGCCAGCAGGATCCCCCACTACCTCCCGCTCCTCCCATTTCTTCCTGCCCAGCAAACTGGGCCCCTTCCAGGATTCCTGCCCAGCTCAGTCCCAATCCCCTTCTTCCCTCCTCCCTGTCAAACCTGCCCCCATTCAGCACCATCCCCACGACCGAGCTGGGACCATGTGATTCCTTATCCCCCAGTCACAGCTGCCCTCCAGCCCCACAATTCCCCCACTGCCCAATCTCACAATTCTCCCTTCTCTTCTCCCCGCCTTCAGCCCCAGCAATCCCTGCCCTCTGCTGCCCCCGCCCACACCCCCCCAGCCCCTACCCATTAGCCCGGCCATACCCCGGCCAATCCCACGTCTCTGTCTCTCTCCCCCCTCCAGCTGCCGGATGACGGATTCTCACTCACCACAATCCTCTCCACCACAGCCGCCTTGCAGCAGCGCGGCTCCAGCGTGTCCTGCCCTCTGTCCTGTGCAGCAAGACACGCGGGGTAGATGGCCCGCAGGAACCTGAGCTGCTGCCCCTCATCCTGTACCCACCGGGAGTGGGGGATAGCGAGAGAGAACCTGTTAGCTAGGGACCTTCCTCCCCACCCACACCAGCTCCAGGGCTCAGGCCTCAGTGGGGGATTGTGGGGAGCCGCCTAGTGTCCAAATCCCCCACGACTCCTACACAAGCAGGACTGGGAACTGGGACAGTGCCTGTCGGGGGAGACCTCGGCTGTTGTGGGACAAACACCCCCATCTTGGGGGTCCCACATCAAGGATGTACAAGGGCCCCATTAGGGGTGGTGGATCATCAAGGACAAGACCCTCGGCAGGGGGTGGGGATGCTGGGAAGGGACAGGACAATCTTGGTTCCAGCCCAGGTGGGGAACATTTGTACCTTGTCTCTGCCCTGGAGCTGCTCTCCGATGACCTTGAGAGCAGCTTCCTCTGTGGTCATCTCCAGCCATTCCTCCGCCGCTGACTCCGTGGGGGTCCCTGCACCCGGGAGAGAAGGGAACAGGGGGATGTCTGCTGCCCCTTGGGGGAAGGACAGGGGTGTGGTGGGGAGCGCAGGATTAAGGACCCCCCTTCCCACCTCAGGCACCCAGGGCAGATCGGGCCCCACACCTCCCTCTCAGGGCTGCCTTCAGCCCCCAACAGCTTCAGAAGCCCATAGCAGAGCCCCCCCCTCCACTGTCCAGGACTCCACAGGAGGTGCCGGCTCCCCCAGCCCTGGAGCATCAAGGGACAAAGTGGCAGCAGCTCTTGATGCCCCCACCCCCAGCTCCCCTTGCTGCAGGGGCAGCTGTGTGACTGCTGCTGGTGTCAGTGGGGTTCACGTGGCTCAGGCCAGACACCTGGGCTGGGGACCCCCCCCCCCGCCATATCCCTGGGAGAGTGTCTGGGCCCAGGGTGTTCACATCCCCGTCCTCACCCCTCCCTCAGCCCAGCCTGGCTCCTCACCTGGAACAAAGCAGCAGCGTCCAGAGGCGTCGCTGCTGCTGGAGCCCCAGGCACTGCTGCTGTCCCGTGCTGAGCTGATGGTGCTGGTGCTGGGATCTTCTAGCTCCTGGTCTGAGGGGACTGAAAGATCCTCAGAGCCCGGGCAGGGCGATGCCCCCTGCTGGGAATGAGGGCTGGGCTCCTGGGGCCGCTGCTGCCCACATAACAGGCCCCAGAGCCTCCCTGCCCGGCGCCCCTCCTGGGCTGGGTCCTGTCCGCAAATCCTCATCCTGAACCAGCTCCACCTGGGCTTGGTCGGGGTCTCTCCCAGGTCGGCGCCTGCGCCGGGAGCTGGCTTTGTTCTCCAGAAGGCTGGGAACTTCCGCCTTCTGGCCTGGATGGGAGCTGCTTCCCCGCCAGCGGGGACGGAGAGGTGGCTCTGCCCCTTGGGAAGATGGCCGCTCCTTCCCGAAGGCTCTGGGGGCACCTGCAGAGCCTTCCTCCTGAACCTCCGCAGGAGCTTGGCCATCCTGGAATCGAGCGGGGAACAGGTGTGAGTCTGGGGTCACTCCTGGGCCTTTTTGGTCCCTCCTCAGCCCTGCTCCAACCAGAGCAGCCCCTTCTCCCCCCATAGGAGTGCAGGGAGTGCAAGCTACACACACTGGCAGGAGTTCATTGCATGATCTGCTCCCCCTCAACGTTCCCCCTCGTCATCCCTGCTGCTGCTGCAAGATCCAGGAAGTCTCATCCTTTTAGAGCAATGGGGTCAGTCCCAAAGACCATCGGTTACTCTGGACAAGCAGCTCCCTCCAGGATCCTGACATGCCAGCACTTTACACACCTTCCTGCAGCCTCCCAACCCCCATGGCCTGTAGCCATGGGACCCCGACCCTACTGATGGCAAACAGGCCTCAGCTACTGGCTCAGGGTCACACCGAGTGTCAGAGCCATGGATGGACCCCTTCCCTAACCACTGCTGCACACTCCCTCCCACAGCTGGCATTCGCATGCAGGCCCTAGTGTCCGCTCCCCTGCCTTTGAGAGGAGTGTCACTCCTGGCTCCATTGCTGCCTATTGATCTGTGGGACTGGGCTCTCTGGGCCTCACATCCCCGAATGGGCTTTAAAGAAGACAATGGTTAAAGTTTGGCCCCAACTCTTTCTTGTTTCTCTACACTTGCCATTTTAGCAAAGTTTAGAATTCTTGACGTTCAACACCTGGAAACATCCCTTTTTCCTTCTCAGACAGCTTAAGCATCCCTCCTCACCCAGGCTCACTGCTGCCAGGAGTTAGAGAATCCACCCTATTCCTTGGACCTGCAAGGAGTCCCACAGCAAAGTGGGGACAGAGCCAGAAAGAGAAGCCAACAGTCCTGACTCCTGTTCTAACTAACAGACAACAACCCCACAGAGGCAGGAGAGAGCCCAGGAAATAATCACTCAATTAGGAATCTTTTCTGCACCCTCTCTAATTTTTTTAACATAATATTCAAAATGTGGACACAAGAACTGGATTCAACATTCCAGTTTCAGGCTCACCAATGCTGGATCACTTCCCTTTCCATTCTCACTACTCTATCCAGCCAAGAATGGCTTTAACCTTTTTTACCACAGTTTCACATTGACAGATTATGGTGAGCAGCTCATCCACTATGGCCCCAAATCCTTTTCAGAGTCACAGCTTTCCAGCGGACTGTCCCCCATTCTGTAGGGTGCTGCCTGACTCCTCTGTTACTGGCAGGCTGGGTTTGCATGTGGCTTTATTAAAAGCTAATGATTCAGTAAGTAGTTTAGAAGAACTAGCCCATTAGAGAGAGACTCATGAATTGCTCAAAGACAACGAATGGAGAAAAGCAGCAAGAGCAAACAAACACGTTTGGTTCTGGCTTATTTCCTTGATCTTAAAAGAGAGTAACAAGGACCTGAGTCTCCTCCCTCACAATAGCCCCATGCTCGGCCCAATCAGCATTCAGACTCTGAGACTCAGAAAGCGGAGAGGTCTCACCAGCTGTCGCAGGTCACCACCGGAGGGAGTCACTCTTAGAGCACTATTCCAGCCACATCTTTGGGAGGGCCTCCCGCAAGGAGAGTTGGAGCACAACCCCCCACCCCTGCCCCCCACTCCACATGCGCACACAGGTCCTGGTGGTGAAAGGAGAGCAGGGGGAAAGGACAAAGATGCAAGAGAAGAAGAGAAAGGAGGGAGAGACAGGAAAAGGGAAAACAAAAAGGAGAAACCCCAATGTCCCCAGTGATTCTAAGGGACAAAGTCCTAGGTCAGAAATAAAATGCTGCCCCCACAATCTAGTGTTTTCCTTTCCTAAAATACAGCCGGCACCTGATGGATCAGACTGAACAGGTTCCAAATCTTTCAGAGGCTCTTACCTTCTATATAGGGACGTCTGTTTTCTGGCAAAATCAATAATTGAAGTAGAGAAAACTCTGAAGAGGGTCCTCGTTACGCTCACGTAGGTAAAAGTGAATTATCTCGGTACTCAAGGAGAGACCTCGAGATGGAGACGCGCTGAAGCAAAGCCACAGGGATCTCCAAGGTTGCTCCTGTCATGCACCCCTGTCCTGCCTGGATGATGTCAAGAGCTCTCTGTGAGATCATCGCCTCCCACCACCTTTGTCCAATAGGCTGAGGTCCTGCCAAAGGCCCTTGTGATGTCACTGCCACACCCACCCCTCCCCCGCAGTGCTGATGTCCTGCCCCTGTCCAGCCACATTGGATGTTTGTGCTGCTTCCCCTGGATCACCCCACTCAATGACTCTTCATTGTGGGGATGACACCGACTATACAGTAGAACACGAGACGCTCTTCCCCATGCTATGCTCAGTTGTTCATAAATTAGTAGACTTTATGGACAGAAGAGACAATTAGACCATGGAATCTGACACCCTGCATATCACTTGCTTTCTGTATAGCATAGTAGCTAGTTTTTGACTAAACACGTTCCAGAAAGGCATCTAGGCTTCATTAGAAGACCTCAAGAAATGGGGAATTCCCACCACCTCCCTTTCTAGTTTATTCCTTTGGTGATTCATCCTCACTGTTGACTATTTGTGCCCTATTTCTAATATGAATTGGTCTCTTTTGAGTTTCCAGCCACTGGGACTTGTTATGCTTTTCTCTGCTAGATTAATGAGACCTTTAATATCAGCTATTTTCTCTCCATGAAGTCACTTCAACACTTCAATGACATCACCTCCTGATCTTTTTGATAATCTAAACATGCTGAGCTCTTTCACTAGTTCACTAGCAGGCATTTTTCTCCAGCCCTCAAAACGTTTCATTGCTTTTTGCTGCCCCATCTCCAATATTTCAAAATCTTTTTCAAAGGCGGACGCCAAAACTGGATGCAGTATTCCAGGGTCAGTCTTACCGATGGTGCGTCACCTCCCTGTGCTCCTCACTGCTCTTTTCATCCAGCCAATGATGGCGTTAGCCCTGGGCACCACAGCATCACACTGGGTGCTCCTGTTGAATGGCTTGCCCAGCATGGCCTCTCAATCCTCTTCACAGTTAGTGCTTTCCTGGATACACTTCCCCATTCTGCAGGTGTGGCCTGCATGCTTTGCTGCTAGGTGTAGGACCTTTCATTTGGTTCTTTTCAAACTTGTTTTCTTTGAATGGGTCCAGCTTATCACGGGATCCGATTGCTCTGCGTCACTGCCCTGTCCTCAGCATTAATTACCACTCTGCTAGTATTTTATCACCCACCCACGTTAGTGGCAGTGATTTTATATTGCGTTGCAGTTCACTGATATTTATTTTCAAGAATTAATCCTTGAGAGATGTTAGGGGGCTTATTCCTTCACCCTCTCACTTCCCTGGTCCTTCTCGCATGAACAGAGAGCAACAATACCCGAAGTCTGAAGGTGCAAACAATTTGATGTTTATTGGGGTCAACTTCCAGCAAGCATGATTCCAGTTTCCTTCCTTAGTGTCTCCCTTCCCAGCTCTGACACCACAGAGCCTTGCCTGTGTCCCTGTTCCTATTCCCTGTTCTCATTCCCCCCTTAGCAAAACATGATCCCAATTCCCCCATCCCCAGCCCCTGTTCCCATCCCCCCCTTACTTCCTGACTGACTGCAGACTACATAGAAAAACTTGAGTTCTGCTTAGCTAGACCTTAACCAGTCATTGTACTGACATTTAACTAACCAATCCTAACATACTGTAACATGGTTATTTAACCAATTATATCCCACCAGCCTCTCTATGGCTCCCTCTACACCAGTGGTTTTCAACGTATTTACCATTGTGAGCTGCACATGCAGCTCTCTGTGTTATGTGGGCGCATCCACACAACATATATACTACCTGAATGGCTCTGAGGATGTCACATGGGCTGCAGCTGTGTGCTGATTGGGCCCTGGGTTAAGAACTACTGCTCTACACTGAGAGATCTGGCTTGTTTCCAGGCCCCATTGCAAAACCCCAGTGTAAACAAGGTAATGCTGCTAATTGTCACCAGTGTAGCTTAGCCTGGTTTCATGCAGAGATAAGCTACACCAGTTCAACACACCATTTACCTTGTCTACAACGGGACTGTATTAGACCAGCTACACTGAAGACCGGAATCAGGGCAAAACCTCAGGATATGCTTTGCTCAGCTGGAAAAGCTGGATTCTAAAGGTCTTGGCTACAGTGGCAATAGACACAGATACTGCTAAACTAGTCATAGCGGGTGGGATATTCCGCCAACGGAGCCTTGACGAGGAAATGTTACTTTATGGAAGCGCTTGTCCTGTTCCAGAATTGAAAGCGCACTGCAGCGTTGAGAGGCGAGGATGTTTCTCATGGAAATTACTGTGTAACTGTAGTTAAGCTGCATAAATCAGCCGTTGTGTCCGCAATTTGTAAGCCAGGCGTTAAAGAAAAAATGACCACAGCCCTTCTGGTTTGTGCATCCAGGAATCCTTTCATGGTTTTCAACTTTACAGCTTGCCATTTTGAACAGCTCACCAGCTCAGCTGATGGGATTCACCATGAAACCTGCCTGCTTGCAAACTGCATGAGCCGAATTAGATCACAGCATCGGAATGTGATTTGTTTGGTCTTTGCAGAGGTGTGGCCATTCAAATAAGCAAAGAACTTAATGCACCAATAAATCAAACCTTTTTTGTTGGGGTGGGGGCAGGGTTGTTCTAAAGAATTTCTCCTGTTCCTACTTCCTTTTATGCATCAATCCCATTTGTTAATCCGCGGATGTTCTGGTAGCTCCTGTGCTTAAAACACAACGGCACAGGCCCCAGATAACAAAATGCAGCCAATAGGGCATGTATGGTATGGGGCATTGTTTAATAAGTCTCCTCTGTAGCTCCTGAATGAGTGTGAAAACACAGGCCTGTGATCCATGCCAGGTTAATGAATGTATTTCTCTCCCCCCCCGCCCTCCAATCCTCTGTTTCAACGCCACAGCTTCATTTCCTGTACTTTAACAATTGTATTTTGCAAATATGATGCAGTTGCACTGCCTGGTTAAGTGAGGAAAGTCAGCGGAGAGGCAAACAATTCTGCCGAGATCAAGAGGGAGGAGCATGAGCGCAAAATGGGGTGCTAGGATCTCCTAACACAAAATCGGCTTTATTGTAAGACTTAACATATGTACAGATATATAGGGACAGAGGCGGATGAAAGCAGATAAATCAAAATGGCCTGAAAGCTAGAGTCTTATTTTACATTGCCGAGGTTTGTCATGAGATTCTGATAGACTGGTACTGAACTAAAGGGGGAACTGCGGGTGACGGTGAACCCCATAAGGCTTCATGGGAATATGCTTATGAATGTATACATGATATAACTGGAATATGTTTTATGCTACACATGCCATGTAATATATCTACGTAAAGGTTATGATCTACTCAATACACTCCTCCTATTTGTATGCATGTAGCATTTTTGTACTTGAAGTTAGCAATATTGGCTGTATACTTGCTTGATTTCTAAGTAGCCTCTGTAAAGCATTTGAGCAGCTTCTTGAGAAAGGAATGTGCAAGTTAAGTGCCCAATCAAGAAGCACTTAAGAGACAATGGATCTTGGGAGGCTCCAATCCACATAAGAAGTCTACACGAGGACGTTCAAGGTAGCAGGTAAGCCATGGCTGCTGCCTGTAAAACTTGAGTCATGCAGGGACATGTGACTTGCCCATGTGACTCCAAAGCTCCATCTTGGAGCTGGACTTTGTATAGGAGAGAGGAGGAGGCCTCCACCCACAAGAGACAGTCTACTTAAACTCCTGGGAGACCCCTCCATTTTGTCTTCAGCTGGCTAAAGAGAGAGCCTCTCCAAACCCAAGGATACCCGAAAGAAACTGGAACAAAGGACAGTAACTACAGGGGGGGTGAGTGATTGCTGGACCCAGACCAGAAGGAGACTAGTCTGTAAAAGGAAGCTTACTGGAACTGGTGAGGTTATAGCTGTATTCAGTTTCTTAGACATAGACTTGCGTGTTCTATTTTATTTTCCTTGGTAATTCACTTTGTTCTGTCTGTTACTACTTGGAACCACTTAAATCCTACTTTCTGTATTTAATAAAATCACTTTTTACTTATTAATTAACCCAGAGTATGTATTAATACCAGGGGGAGGGGCAAACAGCTGTGCATATTTCTCTATCAGTGTTATAGAGGGCAAACAATTTATGAGTTTACCTTGTATAAGCTTTATCCAGGGTAAAATGGATTTATTTGGGTTTAGACCCAATGGGTTTAGACCCCATTGGGAGTTGGGCATCTGAGTGTCCTCAGCTGGTATAAATCTGCATCATTGTATTGACTTCAACTGAGTTGCCTTACACCAGCTGAGGATCTGGGTCACTGGGTTATGCTTGATGTCAGCTCAGTGGTGAGATATATACACAACTGGTCATTTAATTGACTTGCAGGGTGCTGTGATGACATGGTTGTGGCTAGAAGTTGGTTTCTAACAGAGAGATAATTATACTGGTTTCTTGGAACAGCCTAGCCATATGCCAACTTAAAGAGAACTCAGGATCTCAGCTTGGACTATACTAGTGAGAATGGAAATGACTTCTAAAGGGTCATGAAGGGAATCTGAGCATTTAAGTAGCTTCTCCATGAATTATACTAAAAATGAGGCAGCAGCTGCGGAGAAGTCGCATTGGTTCATTTCAGCTATCGTGTCCGAGAGAATAAGAACAGTAGGCTGATGATACAAATACCATTAGTTGGTCACAACTACAGCTAGTTGGAAAATTTTCATCAAAATTTGCTTTTTTTAACCCCCAAAATGCAAATTTTGTCAAATCAGAATGTTTTGAAAAACATGTTGATTTTGATGAATTTTCTCCACATCCCAAGAAGCATTTTAATAACATTGAAACATCCAATTTTGACATATTGGGACTAGAACAGTTTCATTTTTCAGTTCAAGATGACTTTTTAAAAAAAAACCCTATTTTATCTAAAAACATTTGAAAGTTTTGAGATCAAAATGGGAATTAAAGGTTTCAGTTTTATTAAAATGAAACGTTTTGATTGACCCCCCCAACCTTTTTTTGGAATTTGATTCCGCTGGAGATAAAATATTTTGTGTTTGTTCCATTTCAGAACGGTAAAAATGCCCCAAAGCACAGAATTTCCTGTGATGTGGTAACTCTGGGTCCAGCTCACTGCTATTGCAATGAAGTGACTGCAGGACGGATCTGCAGAGGTTCGGTGCTTCCGCTCGTGACCAAAGCCTAATGCAATGACATGTTACTCACACGAGGATTCACATGGATCATTCTTAAACTAGATGTTTCCATTTTGAAATACTGAGGTGGCCTCCAGCCCTCTTTTAGGAAGCTTCTGTCGCTCCTGCCCATGGGGGCGAGAGGA